>NC_141150.1:47795099-48097599 GCF_053477565.2 Lygodium microphyllum
TAGAGAGAGAGAGAGATAGCAAAAGATAGTCAATTCTATCAAAATAGTGTAACTGTATATGAGAGATTGAGAGAGAGAACTATGAAGACATTGAAGAAGGATAATATGTGATTGATTTCCATTCAAATATGGTGATTGATTTCCCCTTGCAACTTTGACACATTTGAGGACTCTTTTCTTTCCAATTTTTCCCTATTAGTGCCCTATTCATGCATGTTTTATAGCAGCAAACCCTAAGCTTTCCACTCTGATTTCTCCCTCTTATCCTACTCTAAATGCAACAAAAATAAAAAATAAAGTACTAAAATTACTTATCCTAATTAACTAATCATCAAAAACCAAAAATACTTACTTGTAGTATGGATTAGAAACCCAAAACCTCCTATCTATCTCAAGCTCTGATTCGAGGATGAAACCCTTACTTCAATTCTCGCTCTACATGCAAGCACTCAAGCTTGAATCAATTGGTCCCAACAACAGGACCAAAATGTAGAGGCGACAAGCTCAAGCTCAACCGCCAAGACCCATGAACGGCTTATTGTTCAAGCGTTTCAAGCGAGCACTAATGGCTACCTCTCACATAATTAACGTGTTATCCCTCTCTACGAGCATAGTGAGCTTACCTTAATGCCTGATTGAGTTGCTTCCTCTCTCAAGCACTCCGATAGCTCGGCGATTTGTGATGCAAGCTCAAGCATCCTCAAGATTCTTCCTCCAAGCTCCGCCCTCCATAGCCATGTGCGAGACGAGAGAAGAGAAGAGAAGAAGAAGAGAGGAGATGGTGGAGGGCTTCACCTCCAAGATCCCTTACCCTCACACACTCACTCCCTCACCCTCACACACTCGCTCCCTCACTCACTCACACTCCCTCCCTCAAGCACTCACAAGAAAGAAAAGAGAAGAATAGAAGAAGAGAAGAAGAAGAGTCCACTTTGCCACACACCCAAGAATAAGATCTCATTCACTTTTTGAACTTTATATACAAAACCCTCTTTCCCTTGGATGGTCATCCCCTTTTTACATGGCTGGCCATGGCATAGGCCCTTTTTTCCATTGTTCTCCTATCTTCCTAGCTTTCTTCCTACCGCCCATCTACCTTTACAAGTTGCATGGGTGAGAGCTCGACGCTCTTAATATAAATCACGATGGGCCTTGTTCTCTTTTACAAAAGGATTGACTTGCACTTTTTCTTGTGCAAACTCTTCTGTGCTTCTTGTGTTTCCCTATTTTTCTTAGCACGCCTTCATCTTTTGCTTTAGATTTTTCAGATTTTCCTCCTTGTAAGCTATCTTATAGAAGAAATAAATGAAGATTATGACTATTTGCTCCCCTCTTCCTCTAAACTTTCCACTTTTGTCTACCTTACCTTCTCTCCTTGATGTCCTAAGTAGCAAGATAGAGGAGTGCTTCAATTCTGCAAAGAAAGTAGCATCAACAAAGACTTTTGAGGAGGTAGAAGTAAAAATATTAGAGGGTTACCTAAGTGGCTTCATGAAGATTCTTTGAATAGAGTAGTAGCAATTCCATAAATTCAAAAATTCTTGTAGGTCAGTGCACACAGAGAGAGGGAGAGCTACATCCTTTGTTTATATTTGTAATGTGCCAAATTTCTTTGCACGCTTGCAAGGAGTTTGAGGGAGGACCTGAAGCTAACTCTGAAAGGACAAACATCAGAAGCAAAAGAAAACCTAGGGAGAGATAATAGATAGAGAAGGAGGTTGATGATAATGATCAACAGTAATATGCATAGCCAACCAATGGGTAAAATGGCTAGCACTCCTAGGGCCGAGAGGCTTGCACAAGAATATGTATAGTAAGTAGCAACAAGCAGCCTTAGAGCTAGTTGTCTAACAAAGCCATTTCAAATGGAAATATATGACATGTTCCTCTTGTACTACACGGGAATATAGCTTAAGGTGGTGGCCATTTGCACTTCCAAGTCAATGGTTGATTAGCATGAAGCTATAAGAGATGTAGGAGCAAAAGAGAAGTGACAGAGAACTCTTCTTTATATGTTTGTAGCTCAACCAAAGAAGCTGCCTAGTCACCCACTATTAGCCTAATGATTGGAAGCTTGATAGCAGCTAAGAAGAAGAAAAAGAAGGATAAGTAGATAAAAGATAAGAAGAAGAAGGATAAGATAATGAGCACTTGTATCCGATAAAGAAGATTTATTTTGCCTACAAACCTTGTCCACACCATAGATGGTTTTAGTGCTATATGTCACCAAATGGCTATACTTCTATTTTTTTGGATTTTTTTTTTGAAACTCGAGTAGGTTGAGTTATAACTCCAAATTTTTTTATTAGCCAACATTTCTAAGATATATCGAGATTTTGAAGGCTCTTTTGCCAATATTCACGCAAAACAAATATTGAAAGAAATATATTAAATTTGCCATAGTATTTATAAGTTATGGGATATATATAGAAACATTTGCCACATGTACATATGTACTCATACACATAGTACATACATAGACACATGTCACATACTACTTGTCCTTGCTCCTTCTTTACATACTCATACACATGACTCACACACATCCCTCCGCACACACACATTACTCAACATTACATCTACTCTTGTATTTATACATACATATACACAATTCTTAGAATCAAAAGGTTTGAGGTACTCATGGTCCAATAACTTGAGCTAGTCAGATCTTTGAAGAATGCATCTTGAAAGTTGAAAAGCAAGACAAAGCTCTACCTAAAACCCATAAATGCTAAGGGACTTCCCCTCTTCATAGACTTGAGCACAAATAATACCTCCCCTTAAATGAATGGTTTATCCAAGAGCAAGCTAATTTCAAAAAGGTGCCAAGGACTCTCTCCATTTCCACGTTCAAGATTTTAGCAACACACTAGGACCAATCAACAATACTCTTGGGCTCAACTTCGGCTAGCACTGAGAGATGCTTGTGGAAAACATAAGTATATCCTAGTAAAGGTGTATCTATTTTCATCCTAAATAAATGTGCTAGTCTCTCTTTGATACTTAGCTTTGAGAGAATTGAGACTATCGCTGATTGCATGAAATGCGCAAAATGGTCACAATAATGAAGCTCTAAAATGCTTTGATAAGATACGGTATTACCTTTTTCCATCTCAAAGCCAACATGGGCCCATAACCAGCAACAATCGGCACGCATAGGGGGATCCATGCATGTATTTATCCACAACCCACTACATGGGTGCCATAATATCATCTTGTATTATCATGATTCATAACAAATACCCCCTCTCTCTATATGATAATCAACCCATACACTCCCTTTCTCAAAATTTAAAAACACAAATTAAAATCAGACACACACACACACACACACACACATATACAAACACATACACACCCCTCTCTTCTTCCTTTTTTTTCTTTTTTGTAAAGTCTTCCCCCCTTTTCTCAAAACCAATCTCTCTCTCTCTCTCTCTCTCTCTCCTAGTCATGCATTACTTATGATGTGCTGCAATGGTGGTCTTCACACCAACTCAGTATTCACCATGTCATTTTCTTAAATCCTTCCAATACATCATCTTCGGGTCATTTTTTGTTGCCCTCCCTACTATGTAGTCTTGTGTGTGGTCTTCCTAAGCCATTTCTTTAGGATAAAGCCTACGTGGACGACCTACCTTGTCAACCTTCAGCATGCCCCAACCACCCATTGTGCCCCCACGTCCTGCATTGAAGAGTGTGCTCCCCACATCCAACATTGAACAACTTCACTTATTAAACCAAGCAAGGTAATATTTCAATAAATTTCGACTATATGCCTTCACTATGATAAGATTTTCTTTTGTAGTATAAATAGCAACTCACTTTGAAAATTGGCTACCATGTTTCTATCATTTTGATTATAATGACAGTTGTAGCACACCCAGGCTATATGCCATCACTTTTTAATCTTGCAAAGGCTTCTAACTATGAGAATATTATTTTTAGGGGCTTGGGGATTTGTATGCGGCTAGTTTGTGGACATGTACTACAAATGCTACTCCCTAGTAGGAGCACAACTGGTGTTTGTGACAATTTACCAGTTCCAAATGTGGTCACATGAAATGCCATACTCGCTGGGTATGTAGAACATGGGTCTTGTGAAGAAGTGTTGAGATGTTACAAAATGATGTAAGTGCAAAGCATACCTACAGATGCTATTACATTTGTCATGTATTCGAAAGCTTGTGGGACCTTGGGGGAATTAAGAGAGTAGGCTAGAAAATACATACTAAGATCAAGAACTTAGGCTTAGGAAATTATCCTACAATAGGAAATGTGTTGGTAGACATGTATGGGAGGTATGGTTCTATTGCAAAAGGTCACATGTTTTCAACAGCATGTTGAAAGGAGATGTTGTATCACAGACTGGTCTGATGAAGGCATGTTGTGAGAATCATGAGGATGACAAGGCTTTACAATGTTTTGAGGAGATTCAAGAGCAAGATATGTTTGTGGATGATGTAATTTTTGTCCTTTGCTTGAAGTCTTGTGGCGTTTCACATGCCTAGATAAAGGATGACGTGTGCATGGTGAAGTTTTTTAGAGTGGGTTTGACAAGGAGCTATCTACGAGCAGTGAGATGGTTGGTATGTATGGCAGATGCGACTCTCAGTAGAAGAACAAGTATTTGATAAGCTATGAGTTGTGAAAATGCATTCTCTTGGAAGGCACTCATGGCTAGATATGTTGACTATGGGCATGGTGAAGAGGCCATTGTCACAATTAGCTATGCCTTGAAAGCATGTGTTGCCATAGGAGTAGCTAACAAGTGTTAAAAAGCTCATAATGAGACTGTTAGATTGTGGATATTGGAGGGCAAGATTGTGTTCAGAAATGCTCTTGTGGATAGGTATGCCAAATGTGGTGCACTTGCAAAAGCACAAGAGGTCTTGGACTAGCTTCTTACTCGAGATGTAGTGTCTCATAGTATAAACTATTCGCATAAGGTTTGGGACTCCCATATCAAGCAAAAATGAGAGATCTTATCCACTTTTCAATGCTTTCTTTGCTATGGTTGAGAACTACTTTGGGCATAGGCTGAAAGGCCCACAAGATTTGACACTTAGGGGTGAATATCTCTAAAGTAGTTTTGTGATGAGAGGAATATTAAGCATTAGCTAACTGCCCTTTATACCACCCCACCTTAGAATGCTATTGCAAAGAACATGAATAAGACTATTCAGGAAAGTGTTCGCAATATAGCTACTAGAGTACTTTTGGGCTGAGATAGTTACCACTATTGTTCATCTAATTAATAAATTCCCATGCATTGCTCTTGGTGGTAGAGTTGTAAGGGAGATATGATCTAGTAAACCTCCCTTGTATGCACACTTGCGAGGGTGAGTCTTTAGATGCGAGGCTTTTTGAAATATTCCCAAACATAAACACAATAAGTTGGATTTGGTTTGTCAAATGCATCATTCTTGGATATGGTGATGAAGGTAAGATGGGTTATCGCCTTTGGGATCCACAAGCTTGAAAGGTTTTTATAGCCATGATGTTATATTCCATGAGACGAGAGCAGGTAGTTAAGATAAGCAATGTGATATTTCAAGAAGATCATCTTGTTATAGTACAACTAGCCCTAGTTAGACAACTTGCAATAACTAATGATGTAGTGGCCAAATCTACCAATTGTGCAAAATCATGATGATAGACTAAGAGGACATGCCATATAGATCCTACACCCAACTTTGAGATGCAATACTAGAGCCTCACATCCTCTTGATCATTTTGAGCTCTATATGCATTCAGTTTTGGTGACAGATTTAGGTGAGCCCCTCACTTATGAGGAGGCTATGTGTAGAGGTGATAGTTACTCTCCAAGAGAGTCTTACAATCCGAGTTTCACTCACTGTAGAAAAATCATACATAGGATTTGGTTTTCCTGTCAGATGGTAAACATACATTTCCATACAGGTGGATGTATAAGTTGAAGAGCACCCCTAGTCACCCTAAGCTAGTATACAAGGCATGCTTGATTGCTAAGGATTTTAAATAGGAAAATGGAGTTGAATTTGATGATATCTTCTCCCATGTGGTCAAGATGATAACCCTTTGCTTGGTATTGGCCTTGGTTGCACAGATGTATATAGCTTTGTACAAGATAGATATTAAGACGACTTTCTTACATCATGACCTGCATGAAGAAATCTATATGCAGCAACCTAAGGACTTTGAGGAAAAGGACAAGGAATACATAGTGTGCAAGTTGAAAAAGAGTATTTATGGACTTAAGTAGCCACCTAGGGAATGGTATCATAAGTTTGATGTATGTATGATTTTATAGAGTTATTTTCATAGAGATATAGATCTATTTTTTAATGTGAAGAAGGCATGTTATCATTTTGGTGTTATATGTTGATGACATGCCAATTTTTGGGAGTGCTCATGATGAGCTAGATGGTTTGAAGACTCAACTCAAGAAGAGCTTTGAGATGAAGGACATGGGATATGCCTCTCATATCCTTGGTATGCGTATTATGTGTAATTGATCTAAGGTATTTCTTTGCTTATCATAGAAGGATTACATTCATAAAGTCCTTGAGAGGTTCCATGTATAGCATGGCAAGCCGATTGGCTACCCAACATTACTTTCTCATGTGAAGGTCAATCAAGCATATTGTGCCCAGCTAGATGATGAGAAGGCCGAGATAGTAAAGTTCATGCATTGAAGAGCACCCTACCACGGCACAAGAAGAACCTCAAACTTGGCCAAGAGAGGCTGCAAATAGCTTGTTGGCCACAAAAACTTGCAAGAAACCTTCTTCTCACCAAGAATCCATGCTCTCCAAACACACAAGAGAGAGGCACACAAGAGATTGATAGATTCAAACCATCCTCACACTCTTCCTCTTCCTCACTCTCCATGAGATCTTGCAATGAAAGCACAAGAGAAAGAGACAAGAACAAGAAGGCAAGTGTTGTGCCAAATGAGGGAGAGAGGGAAATGAAGCGTGAGAAGAGAAGATAAAGGAAGAGAGAGGGTGTAACCACCTCAACTTCCCACCTCCTCAAATCACCCGACAAGCCTCCTCCTTTTTTTTTTCTTGACATTATAAAGTTGAAATGCATACATCTTCGCTAAGGTCTAAAGACCCTTCAATTTTTGGAATGAGACAAAAGGTGTTTGATCTTCCCTTTTCCTTTCCATATTTCTAGATGTGAACCTAAGGACCCACATTGTTACATTGCTTCATAAATGATTTTTGACAAAAATTACAATTGCAATGGATCATTTTAGAAAAGATATTTCCATGACAAGCACATTTTGGTGCCTTTATTTGCATTGATTTCTTGGTCATCATTTCTCCCACACTTAAGTGTGAAGCGTCCCCGCGAACAAATTTGAAGAAGAACCACCATCAGCACTTGAAAAACCTTCGTCTTCATCTTTAGAATTTGTCTTTATTTCTTTTCTTCATCGTCTTTGAATTGTCATTGGATAGGGAAGGAAAATAACAAACAAAAAGAAAGACACAACTAGGTTGTAAAGCCTAGGTCACAAACACTCCACAATAAAAATTCACCGACCACACAAAAGATAGGGCTTTCAACCAACTTGCACAAAAGAATAACTTCACACTTAGGATAGACAGAAAAACAACCACACCATGAAGCTCGACAAATAAACCCAAAGAATATATAACCTTGATGCACACCCTCACAAAAGATAAGTCAATTTAAAGCACTCCACCCAGTTGTTGTTAAAAAGGAAAAGAGATGTGGGTTTTATTACCAAAAACAACAAAAGAAAAGGAAAAATAAATCTTGGTGTGTTGGAGGGTATTCTAGGTGGAAGAAAGAATGAGTTCAAGATAGAAGAGAAATAGCATATGAACTACTAACAAAGTAGTTGTGGAAATATCAATCCTTAAGGTTTGTTTTGTTTAATTGCAAAAGATATCTGTTTGTAATAGCCAACATTGGAAATAAAGAAGGAAAGGATAATGTTTCTTTCAGGCACCAATGGATGATTGGCCTGTATGGACGTATGGAGGAAAAGACGACGTGAAAAAGGACAAACGGATGTCGTGAGGAGAAGGTGATGGAGTTGTCGATGTTGTCATGGACCGTCGTCAAGATAGAGGCAGAAGGCATATTGACAAGCAAAGTAGAACATCGTTGTTGTGCTGAATGCTGTGCAGGGGGCATAAGCCTGGAAGATTCCATCTGTGCATAGGGAATGAGAGAGAGAGAGAGAGAATGAGAGAATGGAGGGCTTGTATAGTGGAAAAGGGGCGGAAAGAGAGGCGTGGAGAATAGGGGTAGGTATTGTTGGGGAAGCAGCTACTATCACTGTGTGTAACCTTGTATTCTTTTCTTCTTGATACATTCTTTAGTGTGCACATTGACCTTTAACATCATCCTTTGAAACTTGTAATGGCTGAAATGGTACTTCAAAGCCCATTCTTTCTTGCAAGCTCCATAGCCATGTCCTTCCTGGCCAGTGCACCAAATGAAGAGCACCCTGCCGCCACGGCACAAGAAGAACCTCAAACCCGGCCAAGAGAGGCTGCAAATAGCTTGCTCGCCACAAAAACCTGCAACAAACCTTCTTCTCAACAAGAATCCATGCTCTCCAAACACACAAGAGATTGATAGATCCAAACCATCCTCACACTCTTCCTCTTCCTCACTCTCCATGAGATCTTGCAATGAAAGCACAAGAGAAAGAGACAATAACAAGAAGGCAAGTGTTGTGCCAAATGAGGGAGAGAGGGAAATGAAGCATGAGAGGAGAAGATAAAGGAAGAGAGAGGGTGTAACCACCTCAACTTCCCACCTCCTCAAATCACCCGACAGACCTCCTCCTTTTCTTTTTCTTGATATTATAAAATTGAAATGCATACATCTTGGCTAAGATCTAAAGACCCTTCAATTTTTGGAATGAGACAAAAGGTGTTTGACCTACCCTTTTCCTTTCCATATTTCTAGATGTGAGCCTAAGGACCCACATTGTTACATTGCTTCATAAATTATTTTTGACAAAAATTACAATTGCAATGGATCATTTTACAAAAGATATTTTCATGACAAGCACATTTTGGTGCCTTTATTTGCATTGATTTCTTGGTCATCATGCATACATTTGCAATGGTGGGTATCTTGATGTATACTATGCTAGCTACTAGACCTGACATAGCATGTATGTAGGATAAGATGGCATTTATTCCTTTTCTTGTTGTACTTCGATGCATACATTGTACTTTGTCACTATTTTTCTTATTTTCTCTACACTCGGGCATATTCTCCTTTAAGTGGGAGGTTGTTGGGGGCTAAAGGCTACTTGTGCCTAGCCGTCTACATTTTCTTGTACTTATGATATGCACACTTGTGGCCATCCATCATTGCCATTTTTTAATCTATTCTTTCTATGATAATAGAATAAGGGAAGGCAGGTCACCATTGTGATTGTTAGAGTTCCCACACACTGTCTTTCTCTCTCTTGCTTGAACCTACATAGCTCTTGCTCCTGGTTGTGCTTTCACTCTTGCTCCATCTTTCAAATAGCACTTTCATAGTAAGCTAGTAAATTGGATTATTGAGAATTTTAGGCACATAAGAAATAAAGAGTTAGACTAATAAAAAAATTTCTGCTATTTTTTCACAACTAATTGACCTTGGTGAGGAGCACAAGCAATTCTAACCGCAAAAAATCCATCTTTGTCATGAAGAAAGAACAATTCAAAAAAGGCACTCTCCTCTAACATAGGTAGAGGTAAAGGCAAAGCTACTAGTTGCTATGGCAAAATCATGGATAGTATTATGACATAGGATTAGTCTCATACAATTGTACAGGCCAATCTCAAGGCAAGGGGAGCCAAAGAGGTTGGAAAGGGATTTTATTTTTGGAAGGAACATGGGAGGAGATTTGGGTAGCTAGCATAAGGAAGTGGGCCAAGTCAACACCCTTGAAATATTTTGATTACTTTCATACTTCATCTTGAATGGCTTCAAGATCAAATTTGCTCAATTTTTTGTTTCTTGGTGATACTCCAAGAAACCACCAAATCAAATCCTTCCCTTTCCAACAATGTTTTTATTGAGCTCTCTAGCACATATAGCTTTAAACATTCTTCGCAAGTTGTTAAATATAATTCTTGTGTTTCTCCATACCACCTATTAGGAAAGCCCTAGTCTTAGGCAATCAAGTAATCAATTTGTGGTCTTAGACAAGTAATTGTAGTTTTAAGTAGGCATGGCTATGGTGAGACTTGAGTAAGCCTACATAGTCTTGGTCTTATGCATACACAATCTTAGTCTTAAGCAAGCATTGTCTCGATCTTAAATAAGCAAGAAAGTGGTGATGTAGTAGTAGTAGATAGGCAACACAAAGTTGACATCTTAAAACAAGTTTACACAATCATGGCCTTGAGCAAGCCTTCCAAAGCTTGGTCTTAGGCAAGCATGCATGTGGTGATGTTGTCATAGTAGACTAGCAAGTTGTAATATTCCCCCGTGCCCCGGCATAAGAACGCCCCCTTTTTAAAAAATAATTTTTAAAATTTTTTTAACTCTCTCCCTCTCTCCCCCTATTGATTGCATGGTGGGGAGAGAGAGAGAGAGAGAGGGAGTAATGAGAGGGGGGCATGCAGCCCCCCCTACGTGGAGGGTGGTAGCTGTGAATAGCCATCTCCCCCCCTTACCACCTCCCCCCACCATATAAGGAGGCAACACCCCCTTGTGGTGGTCCGCAACAGCGCCCCCCTCCTTCCTGGTCAGCACGCTGCCCTCCCCTCCCTCGTGGCCTTCAGCAAGCTCCCGTCCCCCCCTCGTCGAAACTGCCAAGACGCCCCCTGTGATCAGAGGGAGAGAGAAAGAGAGAGAGAGAGAGAAGAGAGAAGAAGAAGAAGAAGAAGAAGAAGAAGAAGAAGAGGGAGAGAGGGAAGGAGAAGAAGAGAAGAAGAAGAAGAAGAGGGAGAAGAGGGAGAGAGGGAAGGTGAAGAAGAGAAGAAGAAGAAGACAAAGAAGAAAAAGAATAAGAAGAAGAGAGAAGAGAGAGGAAGAAGAAGAAGAAGAAGAAGAAGAAGAAGAAGAAGAAGAAGAAGAAGAAGAAGAAGGAGAGAGGGAAGGAGAAGAAGAGAAGAAGAAGATGATGAAGAGAGAGAAAGAGAGAGACATAGAAGAGAGGGAGGAGAGAGAGAGAGAGGGGGAAGCTTCTTCTCCCCCTCCTTAAAGAGAGGTCACACACCCCTCTATATTGCCAAAAATACACCCCTCCCCTTAGTTATCTCTTCCTCCACTCAAGGAAAGGCGATGGAAATCTTGCAAAGGAGAGTGCGGGAACCCTATCACTCGTACACGCGTCTTCGAGTATGGCCCCGAAGCATAGTTCCACAAAGATGGCCGAAAACCCTACAAGCATGGATGGAGGTTTGAATCAAGGTGTCATCGCAATTGTGAACGATTCATCAGGCATCAATACCATGGGAATCAAGGCATCACTCCAAACCCATGTTTCTCTATTATTAAATCATAGGTTATAATCATCACAGTGAAGAATCATATTCACATGCATCACATTAATTGCGTGTTTGATAATTCCCTAGGTATGAACATAGTTGTGATGTATGTAACGAATAAGATAATCTCTGTTATAGGATGACATCGTAATAGGTGAAATTGATTAGAAACTGCATCGTAAATTACCAAAAATTCTTGCATAAAGTACATTACTCCTTGCACAAGTTGTTGCCTTAAATGCATTTCAGAGGACATTGAAAGAAACAAAGTGCATGTCCGTGTCGCAAGAAGGATTCTAAAGTACATGCAATAATTTGCAGAAAATATTAAAGTGCAGCTAGACTCATACAATGATCACATAAAGTTAGATCATTCAAGAAGGTTATAGATCGTGTAAACAATTACATAGAGGATAATGTTAGGATCGCATGCCTAGAAAGTACCTTCGCTTGTGTGGCATAAAATAATGTATGGATGATATCAAAATTGTAAGCATTGAAATGGAGGCATGGCATTACGTCGTGTGCATTAAAGATGTTGGAAAAATTCAACGTTGTTTGTAATTGGAAATGAGATCCATGAATCCCATGTCAAAGTCCTTGGTGACTTCAAGAGGGATAGGTAAGAGCTTAGTGCTTGTGAGCATTATTAAGAAGGCTTAAGAATATCATACTTAAGTTGGAGTAGGAACAGTTCTAATCAGAACCATCTTGACCAACCATGGTCAAAGGGATAGACAATCTTGATCAATCAAGATCAAAGATAAAGGTACATAGGTACTTCAAGGGACCTAGGAGATAACCAGCAAGTTGACCAACCAAGGACAACGGGGTTGTCCATGATCTACTTTACAAGGAGACCTAAGGTAAGGACAATTAGGGTAGGTAGGGTACAAACCCTAACCCAAAGATAAAGGGAAACAAGCAACCTAGCTTGTCAAGCCCTTGGAATCTCACCAAGTCGCGAATGATCCAGGATCGAATGCTGGGAGCATTCGGGAAGAAGGAATCACACCTTAGCAGTTGGTCATACAAATGACCTCTGAAATGATTGTGATTGTACAATTAGGTACATTTTTTGAACTTCTTTGATCAAGGAAATGATTCAAGGCAAAACACTTAGTGCTTCAGGTTAAAAGCATGGAGGGAGAGGCAGGTTCAGTTACCTCTAACTGCCTGCCTAGCCCTATCCAAGGGGGTTGTTAGCTGCGCCGGGTATATGGACCTAACCCGCCGCAAGAGGTCGGAACGGGAGGACGCTTGGGTGCTAGGGGAGGCTTTGGCTGTAAATTCCTTACCTCCAAATCCTGCACAAGAGGCCGACATGACTCGAGATGGGATCTTGAGGCCCGTGTACTAGTCTACGGGCGGAACTTGGAGCAGCAATCCTGTTGATTCTTGGGATAGCCTTCGGGCATGATACTTGATGTATTCCGGGACTATGATAAATAAATATCAGATATTTGAAAAAGGAACTTGCTTGACATTGTCTTTGTGTCAATGCCTAAGTTACATGAAAGAACCTGTGTTTTAAATTGATTAATTAAGGAAGCTAATTTTTCATGTCAAACATAATGTGGTAGGTAATTAGATAACTAAGCAAACCGAGGAAAGTACGGTGGACGTGACTTAGGTCCGTCCTACAGAAGGGTGGTACCGATTAGCTGGGAACTTTTCTCAAAAGACGTGATAACGAGACTATGAAGACCTAGCATCATTAGAGTTAGAATCTCGATTTATGTTGTTTTAGGGGAACGGAATGGGACTATGCCTTATGGGCAGAGAGATTGAGCTTCGCATCCCTCTCGTTTTCCATTCTCCATGAACCAAGTGCAGCATAAATCTGCTTCAACTCTGTTGTTCCTACGCAAAGAGGTTCATCTGGAGCTCAACCCTAGCTACTTCCTAGAGACTTTGTTGATAGGAAAGGAACCCTGACTTCAGGTCGATCCTAAGTGGGAACGGCTGGACACTTCCGCTCAGGGTAGACTCGAGAAGACCTAGATCGCAAACCCTATGACATTCCTTGCGAGTGCCGAGCGGCGCTTCTAGACTCTCTTCTCGATGGATTGCTAAGACGTGTCCCACAAGCGGACGAGCGGACACGTTACATAGGTAGCTGGAAAAGTATCAACCAAGCAAGCCAACCATGGTCTTAAGTAGGTTTAGCAAATTCATTAATCATGCTTGACACAACATTCAAATTGGCGTTAGAAACAACATGAAAAAGGGCCATTACAAAAACATTAAAAAGACTATTTCATTAGGCATTAACAACCCTTTTTCACGGGTTTTTGTCAGGCATTAACAATCCCTAAACATGGTAAGGTAGGTGATTGTTGCCTATCATCATGAAGCACAAACATCAAGTCATCTCCTGCTTCTTTACCCCCAAACCATTGCCTTCGCCGGCTTTGCCTCCCCTGTGCATGCTCACCTCCTTGCTCTTCGATCGTCCAATGGCCTCTCGCCAGAATATCCGCCTCTCTCTGTAGGGTTTAGCATGGTGTTTTGGCACCGACTCCCATAGCAATAAGCCCCCTGGGAACCCCTCATCGAAGAATGGCCTAGCTCTGAATCCACACATGACAACTTTCGGCATGGCAACCGCGAGTTTGATGGTAATGGTGGCGTGGACATGGACAATGATGACACAAAGCTTCTGAATCCTGTCGACCTTGAGCGGCTTGAAATCTGAAATGGACATCAGAGCTACCTTAAGGGTACACTATCGGCTCTGTACACCAGAGCTACACTTGAGGCTGTTGCAGATCTAAGAGGAGAGGACAATCATGTAGAGTCAAGCAAGTGCAACAACTACCTCGTATGTATCATGGAGTAGGTAGACATCCCCAGTTCTGGGGCAAATAGCTCGGTCAATAAGTGATTCAAGCTACTAGAGAAGGTTATAATGAAACAGGTTCTCATGATACAACTATTGGGGTGGTTGCTGTTGAAACTACCCCCCAAGAGATGTCATGTATGGGAAATTTAAAGATACTATTTTGCATTCTGAGCTGGAAGCCCATTTGCTTGCCTGCTCACCTGCAAAACTGCTCCCTACCTCTCCATTGTCATCAACAATAACAGAGAAGGTACAAGAAATGACTTTTGCAAGTTTGAATTATTTACTAATGACATGATCATGGCATGGTTTTGAGTGAGAAGTGAATAATAAAACACTTTCCAAATTTGTGTGCCTACCTATTTTTAGTAGTCCTATCTTGTGCAAAGTTGCTTGGATTTGAAGTTTATCCTTGAACATGTATAGCTATCCTAAAGTGTGAAACTGCTATTGCAATTGAACTACTGAGGTGTGAAAATACATATTGAAGTATTTTAATTATTGACTAGCCAAAATAAATTCAAATGAGTAAGACACTGATTGCACTAGTCTTTGATGGTTGACTACTTTAAGGTTAGGTTACTGAATCAACTAGATTGTAACTAGAGCAGATGACTACAAAGATGAGGAGGAGATTGATCTTTTGTTACAATTTGTGCTCTTTTGCCGGTTCGTCGACTCCATCTAGATTTGCCAGCTTTGCAAGACCTTGGTTTGTTTCCTCTTTCATTGGAAACTTGAGAGCATAGTCGTGAATCAAATTGATTGCACAAACACTCGAGGATTGGTAATGTGAGGTGTCAAATGATTGAGATTGGCTTTCTTTAGGGAGAGGTTAACACATTGGGATCATCTTGATTAGATTCCTTTGTTTTCCATTCAGTGAGGTCATTGGCCAACTAGACCAACGTAGAGAGTTTGGAGAGTCAATGTTTGTGCTCCATGACACTCCTAGAAGACCCACAATGTATCATCTCAAAGGCATTCATGAAAATTTGGTAGATGTCCATGAAGTTTTCTTTGGTGTCTTCTGGAGGAACCAAGTGAGAAAAAAGAAGCAAGTGTTGTAGGTGTTGTGAAGATATGTTAAGGTTTTCACTAAGGAAACACAACATGTATGACCAAGACTAAAACACAAAGACTTAGACAAAGACTTAGTCATGCATCTTGCTTAGGTGGATTGTAGCCCACACTTTTTGCTTTATATTGGCAACCGATTTCATTTAAGGTAGCAATGAATCTAAAAAAGTATTGTTAGCACAAATTCGTTCTAGGCTATTCAAAGGTAAGGGAATCTTGAAACAACTTTAAGTACACACAAGCATTTTGAAGCAAACCACATAGGGATTGGATTGGGATTTAATGCTAATGTGAGGTGGTGTTTACTATTGATAGTAGGATACCTTACCACATGCCAATTTTTCTCAAGAATACCATTAAAAAAAGATTAGAAAGTAGGTGGTATGGTGTAGAAGAGGCATGTTAATTGGCATGCATCGTGAATTTGGCATATGCATGTCATGAGATAGTCCTTTCTTATCATGACATGTGCATGTATGTGTGTGCGTGTATGTGCGTATGTATTTTGCAATCACTTGTGAGATATGTGGACTGGCATGTGTTGTGTATTCGATGTATACATGTCATGATACTCGTCTCGTGATGGGTGTGTGTGTGAGTAGGGCTTAAAGGTGCTTGTCAAGTAGGCACTCAGTTGTTGTGAAGTCGACAAGTGAGTGTCTTTTGACAAGTATGTCACAATTGACTTAGCATTGTATCATGAACTTGGCATAGACGTGTCATTTTGATTATGACACCCTCCCTTCCCCCTTGGGTATGGATGGGCACTTGGTCATGAATTCGGTTTGATATGGGCTGATGGGCTATAAATGAATAAATAAGTGATGGGCATTTGGTCGTGTTTTCGGCTATGTAATGTCCTGACATGCTAGTTGTTTGTTGTTTCTTGATGGGATGGGCATTTAGGTTGTACACTCAACCATAAAGTGTCCTCACGTGTGTAGATCTCTAAAACTCTAGCAATATTTTTGTGTATTTATGCTTTCATGAGAGAACAACTTGATGCAATCTATGTTGTATCTTCATTGTTCAATGTCTAAATGATATCATGCAATTTTAACTCAATTGAAGTCTATATACAACACTAGCATAACCCAATATTGATATCATGTATTTTTAAAAAAAATCAAGGATTGTTTATCAAATGTTTATATTCAAGTGATGCAAGCTAACTTACAATTGGGAGGCAAGGTCTTGGGTGCCATGCTTATATGCTTTTTTTCCCTAGACTGGGAGGAATTGGCCTTGTCAAGATGGCTCTTAATGTTGCCAAAGCACTTTGCATTTGCTTGATAGAGGCCATATCGTCCAGTACAGAAGAGAAAATATCATTCATTAATAGCAACAATGTTGCCTTTATCAAAATTTTCAATCGAGCATGTATAGCTATGTCAAGATTGTGGGAGAGAAGGAAGGAGTCTCACTTGTAGCTTTCTTGCTTGCACAATGGGGGAATACACACAGAGGTGGAGGCTGAAAACAGTTTTCCTCTTCTTAGTTGTGTAAGCCAAAAAAGAACACTCATACAAAGAAATAGAAGAACCCTATATATGGGTCTCAAACCAAACTCAACTAACTAAGGTGGCATACTAACTGAGCCACAAACTAGAATAGATAAGGATAGCTGTCATGTAGCTATTATTCATGGGTGGTGTACCAACCGCATCTGCAACTGACAAGTTGGTGACATAAATACACAACGGTCACCCTGGCGTATCACGAGTGGAGCTCGATATCTCAACACTCCCCCTCGAGCTCAATCCCAATTCCTGCACACCAAGCAGGTCTCTGAACTTGGGCAGCTTCTCTACGCCCAATGCCTTCATGAATATGTCAACTACCTGATCCTCTGTGCTGACATAAACTAAATCAATAAGACCTAGTAAAACCCTCTCCCGCACATAGTGATAGTGCACCTCAATGTGCTTTGTTCTAGCATGATAGACTGGATTATTTGCCAAGTGTATACTACTCATGTTGTCACAATAAATGACAACTGGCACATCTGTAGGCTGATGCATATCATAAAGTAGCTTATGCAACCAAGCTACCTCACACGCAGCCATTGATGCACCCCTGTACTCGGCCTCTGTGCTCGACAAGGCAACTGTAGGCTGTTTCTTGCTGCTCCAAGTGACTGCAGCACTCCCAAAAGAGAACACATATCCACTGGTAGATCGTCTATCAGAAATGCTACCAGCCCAATCAGCATCAGTGTATCCATGCAACTGTATCTGAACCCCAGTCTCATAAAATAGTCCATACTGTAATGTGGACTTCACATACCTGAGTATGCGTCTAGCCGCATCCAAATGTGGTTTCCTTGGAGCCTGCATAAACTGACTTACCAATCCAACAACATAGCTCAAATCTGGCCTGGTAATAGTCATATAAATCAAGCTTCCTACTATGCATCTGTACATAGTAGGGTCTTCCAGAAGCTCACTTGCATCTGCGCTTAGCTTCACATTCTGCTCCAAAGGAACTGAAATAGGCTTACAGTCTGTCATCCCATATTTGGACAGCATGTCCAATCCATACTGCCTCTGCAAGAGCTGTATCCCACTTGGTGATCTAATCACCTCAATGCCCAAGAAATAACGCAGCTCTCCCAAATCCTTCATCTCAAACTTCTGCTTCAATAGCATTTTCACATGAAGGATATCTTCATCACTGTCACCTGTCATAATCAAATCATCAACATAAATGACAAGTAGCATAATACCTTTCTCTGTTTTTCTCACATAAAGTGAGAAATCTGCCTTGGAAATCTGAAAGCCAATAGTGACAAGATACTGTCCTATCTTGTTAGACCATGCTCTAGGTGCTTGCTTCAAGCCATACAAGGCTTTCTTCAACCTGCAAACAAACTTAGGATGAACAGCATGCACATAACCTGGTGGCTCCTCCATATATACCTCTTTTTGCAAATCACCATGCAAGAAGGCATTCTTTACATCCATCTGATGTAAAGACCATCCCTTTGATGCAGCCATAGCAATGACTGCTCTTACGGTTGCCATCCTTGCAACCGGATTGAATGTTTCTTCATAGTCAATGCCATATGTTTGTGCATATCCCTTGACTACTAATCTTGCCTTGTATCTGTTCACAGAATCATCTGCATTGTGCTTCACCTTATAAATCCACTTACAGCTAATTGCATTCTTACCTTTAGGCAAACGTACCAATTCCCATGTAGCATTTGCTTCCAAGGCATCCATTTCTTCATCCATGGCTTTCTCTCATTTTTCTTTTCCCATGGCTTGCTCAAAAGAAGTGGGTTCTGGTTCCTGTATCACTTTGACCATATATGCATAGTGAATGGCTGTAAATCCATCATATTTCAGCCTATCCACAGGATACCTAGCTCTCATAGACCTGCGCAAAGTAGGTTCACTCCCAGGTGCTCTTAAAACATCCCTGGTCTTCCTTACTCCAGGTGTAACAATAGAAGGAATACCCAACTCATCATCAATGCTCTGTTCTGAGCCACTGGATTCACCATCCACATAAGAGTGACCTGCATTCACATCAAACATGGGCTAATCAACCTTCTCTTTTCCTTTTCGTGATACCTGCATACCACTATCTGCATTGCTTTGAGAAGATTCTCCTGATCTCAATCTGCCTGTCCATGGCGAAGAATGTGAACCACTACTAGAGGACGCTCCAGGTCCACTAATATTTTGTGACTGCTACTGTGAACTCTGTGCAGCATTACCATTTTGTGCATCTACATCATCAATCACATTTATTGGTTTATACCAGCTACTCATCTCATCAAAAACAACATCTCTGCTCACTATAAACTTACGAGTAGAAGGGTTATAGCATCTATACCCTTTTTGCTGCAGAGAGTAACCAATAAAGATGCACTTCTCAGATTTTGGATCCAACTTGGATCTCAACTCATCTGGCACATGTACATAGGCAATGCAATCGAAAATTTTCAAATGAGAAATATATGGTTTCCTACCAGTATACCTCTCCTCTGGAGTCATGCCATGTATTGCTACAGTGGGAGTCCTGTTCGTTATGTAGACTGCTGTAGCAACTACTTCAGCCCAATAAAAATCTGGCAGGTCTTTTTCATTGAGCATGGCACGAGATACCTCTCCAATATGCGTGTTTTTCCTTTCTGCAATTCCATTTTGTTGTGGGGTATGACTGCATGAATATTGCTGCTTTATGCCATGCTCCTGCAAGAACCTTGCAAACTCATTTGAGAGGTACTCTCCCCCTCCATCTGACCTTAGGCATTTTATTTGCAGGCATGTTTCTTTTTCAACCATAGCTTTAAGAATTTTGAAATGCCCAAAAACTTCACTTTTCTTTTTCATAAAATACACCCAAACTTTTCTGCTATAGTCATCAATAAAACTGATAAAATAATGACAGCCTCCAAGAGATGCAGCTTTAGTAGTCCACACATCAGAGTGGATTAATTCCAATGGCTTCTTACTCTCTTGAACATGTCTAGGAAATGGTTTCCTTGCCTGTTTTCCAAACTGACAGGCTTCACATGCCTTATGCATTTCTGCAACCTTGAATTTTGGCAATCCTGCAACAATATTTTGGGCCTGCATTGATTTAAGTCGCTGTACATTAACATGACCAATGCGTTTATGCCAGATATCAATATCTGCAACTACACCAGTCCCATATGCAAACATTGCTGCACTCAATTCAGACATGTCTGCATCCAAGGTAAACATTCTGCCCTTCTTCTTTCCTTTTGCTATCAAGCGACCTTTATTTTTCATATCCTCAACAAAGCATCCATGAGGATTAAATCTGACCTGCAAGCCCTGCTCAACCATTTGACCAACAGAATCCAGATTCTTGGTGATATTCAGGACATGAAATACATCAGACAGGTATTTCTTTTTCCCATCCTGCATAGACAAATGAATTTTTCCAATCTGCACAATAGGATGTGCAGTATCATCACCAGTCTCCACAAATCCTGGTTTTTCCATTTTCCTTGCATCCTCCATCCATTCTGCATGACCTGTCATGTGGTTTGATGCACCTGAGTCAACATACCATACATCATTGCTTTCTTCTGCACTTGTCACAGAATTGTTCATGTGCTGCACCATAAACAAATGCTCATTTCTGTCATCACCCTGTCTACTAGAAGATGCATAATTCCCTTGTTGCAATTTCCCATTCATGATGTCATTCTGCTTTTTATAGCAGTCTTTAGCCATATGACCCATTTTACCACAGTAGTAGCATTCAACATTGCTGTTTGTATTTTGGCCTCTTTGCCATCCACCACAACCTCTTTGGCTCCCCCTGCCTCTAGACTTACCACGTCCTCCTCCATAGGACTGGTTTTCTTGAGTTTGCTGCATATTCTGATTTCTACCACGGCCTCCAAATCGGCCTCCTCTACCTCTGCCTCTACCTCTTCCAGCATTCGAGTAGAAGACAGTTCCTTTTGAAGTTCCTCCTGAAGAAGATGCACCACCATTTCTCTGCTCCTCAGAAATTAGAAGAGCAATCAACTCCTCAAAATCAGGAAATCTTTCACGAACTGAAATGGATGTTCGAAACTGTACATAATCCTTTCCTAGACCATTCAAGGTCACAGAAACTAAATCATCATCTTCCACTGGCGACCCAATGGAAGCAAGTGCATCTGCAATCTTCTTCACCTTCATGTGGTAGTCATTGATACTCATACTTTCTCTTTGCACATTATGCAACTCTTGCTTGAGCTGCATTTTCCTGGCTTGCGTATTTGTGCTATACATTTTTGACAAAGTATCCCATGCCTCCTTTGGCGTACTTGCATCCTGAATATGCACAATCATAGAGTCTGAAATACTGATAGACAGCCAGTACATAACTTTCCTGGCTCTCTCATGCCATGCTTTGAATGCTTGCATTTGCTGTTGATTGGGAACATCAGGAAGAACTGGTTCTTCTTCATTTCCTGCAACAAATTCCCAATATCCTTTTCCCATAAGGAAATTCGTCATTCTAAACTTCCATGCTTGGAAGTTGTTCTTGTCAAGCTTTTCAGTTACAATCTGTGAAAGAGAATCATACGCCATTACAGAATACTGCAAAAATTCTGTCACTGCAAAAAACACAGCTTCACCCTCACAAGGGCAAATCTGCAAAACTGGCGAAAGTGGTATTTGACCACACAGTCACTTTCTAGTGACGATTTTGCATAAACAGGAACCAAGGATGATTCTGTAACTCCCAATGTTTCTGCACACAAGCATACGATACAATTTCTGTGGTAACTTTTCACCGACCTGTAGAACAGTGGTCGCACAGCATAAAGCAGGGCCTTTTCCTGAGTGCGTGCAGAAAACTTCCGCCTCCAAAACACGCCCCGAAATGGCCTCAAATCAAAAAAACAGGGTCGCCAAGGGCTAAAGCCCACCCCCGCAGCATATACTGCCCTCTTGCTTCACTGCGAAGGGTGTCTCAACCTGAGACAATGCACTCTTGCAATTTCCGGCTGTGCTGCCTGTAGAGATCTGCTCCCAAAATAGAAAATGAAAGCAACACTGCTTCTCTTACCAGAACACCACGAGCTTGGCTTTCTTTCTTGAGCTCCTTACCACGAACAAGGCTCTGATACCATGTCAAGATTGTGGGAGAGAAGAAAGGAGTCTCACTTGTAGCTTTCTTGCTTGCACAATGGGGGAATACACACAGAGGTGGAGGCTGAAAACAGTTTTCCTCTTCTTAGTTGTGTAAGCCAAAAAAGAACACTCATACAAAGAAATAGAAGAACCCTATATATGGGTCTCAAACCAAACTCAACTAACTAAGGTGGCATACTAACTGAGCCACAAACTAGAATAGATAAGGATAGCTGTCATGTAGCTATTATTCATGGGCAGTGTACCAACCGCATCTGCAACTGACAAGTTGGTGACATAAATACACAACGGTCACCCTGGCATATCACGAGTGGAGCTCGATATCTCAACAAGCTATGTGTGCCTTGTTGCAACAATAAGGGCTTTCGCATCTTTGTCGTACATTGCTTCAAAACGCACCTAAGATGCTTGAAGTTCTTAGGGAGTTAGCACCATCATTTGTATCAAATGAGAAGTTGGCCTTGTGGAACACAAAGTGGAGAGAGGAGGTGGCATGTTCAAAACAGGTGAAGGACTTGTCTGGTGCCTCTTCTCTACCAAAGTGTTTGAAGACTACAATAGGTGCAAGTCTTGATCCCAGTTCCACAAGAGAGCAAGACGATATGTTGGGGGCAAGAACTATGTGGCGCACATTGAGGAATCACCAATGTGCACCAAAAATTGGCATTCCTTTTGATGCAATCAAGCTAGATAGAGACATCGGTGTGAAGGCTCCTTTGGGTAGTGTGTGGAAGCCACAATAGATAATATCAGTTATTTTCTTTCAAATTTGAAATTTTGTGCCAAAATGTACAAGGGCTTTAATAATGCCAAGTTACAACAGTTTCAAGTGGAGTGTGGGATGCAAAAGGTCAATGCATCAATTGTGCAATACATTGCCTTCACTTTTGAGCCCCCTTGGGTTATGATCTTCCCCTTATTCAATGGTGATATATTGAATGATGTATTGATGTGGGGTCCTTTCAAGGAATGTAGATATAGACGAACAATCAAGCGTTTGTGCAAGCCATGAGTGGGATTCAACCCTAATCCTGAAAAGGTGCTCAATGTAGAGGATAAAGCTAGGATTCTAGGCATTATCAATAATATGCCGAACATTATTCATGCACTAGTGGATGGGATGAAGGCTGTGCATAGTGCCAGCATCATCCATTCAGACTTGCATGCTAAGGACATGGTACTAGAATTTACCAAAGAGAACATCCCTAGGGTTGACATCATAGATTGGCGTCTAATGCTCATTTCTGGCATGACAAGATCAGCAATCAAATGTGGTGGTCCAAATGATCCCATGCACCTCATAGATGAGCATTGGTGGAAAGGAAAGTTGGAAAGGAGAAGAAGATCTTGGATTGCTCTTGAGATCTATGACCCACTGTGCCGGTTTGCCTATAGTAGCAAGGTGTCAGATGTGTATGCAATTGGCTCACTCATCATCACAGGCATCAACAAATCAACCAAATATATCTATTCTTGGAAATGAAGCAAATAATGAGACTAAAACACCATATCAAATAGCAAGAGATCACCAAATTTGTGCCACTACTAATGTTGGAGTAGTTGAAACACAAGCTACACCAACTGTACAAAATGCTCCATGTCAACCTATACAAACAAATGAAAAAGAGATGTCAAGTTCCTTGAAAAGCATAGAAGCTAGTGAGAAGAAAAATAAAAGAATTTGGAGCCTTGCAATGCGTACATTTCAACTAGATGGGTTAGTAAATTTCCATTCATTCAACTAGTTATACTAGCAGATGATTCTACTCCAAAAAAGGCTCAATGTATTAGTTGCTCATGGAAAAAGGAACTGATTACACACTTCAACTCAAAACTGACACTATAGAGAAGCATGCAGGCAAGGTAAATGAAAAAACCATTGTTGATGGGTAAGAAGTAAGTAAAGTAAGATGGAACTCTAGTGATGAGTGTCTACATCTAAAGAATGTAGGACTGTATGAAAAACATTTGCTTAAGCAAGCACAATGTGAAAAGTTATCAATTAACAACATGTTCGAAAAAATGCAAGATAAGACTATATTTTGTATTGTGTGTAATCGAGTTGTAATGGCTTTTTTACGTGCAAATTGTTTTTTATGTCTTAAGGGGAGAAACACCAATGGTGAACTATCTCGAGTATAAGGAATTCTTGTCACAATTTCCTATTGATAATTTTCCACAATCGCATTGGTCACGTAGTAGTGGATGGGATTTGGCAGAAGTGTTAGATGAGGTTGTCAAGCAAGATTTGAGAGAAAAAATCAATCTTCTTGAATTTTTGCTCTCTCGCTCTAGATGAGGCTACATCTAGAGATAATACTAGTTGGGTTTGCATGACTGTTTATATTGTGGAAAATCATGTTCATCATGCATATTTTCTTACTATAAATAAAATGCAAAAAGATGCCATAGCAGAGAACCTATTCTTGTTAGTTGAAGAAAGCTTGATTAGTATGTTGCAATTATCAAGGGCTGAGATCGCAACAAAACTAAGTTGTGTGGGATTTGATGGAGCTTCAGTTATGCAAGGCCATCGCTCAGGAATTTGTGTCGGCTTACAAACTTCTATAGCACCTTTCATGTTAGGAATTCATTGTATGGCACATAGAATGAACTTGGTCTATAAAATAGTTGATGAGTTTGATAGTGTTGCAAAGGTGAAGTAGTTGGTCAATACATCTAGAAGTTTTTTTTGTAGGAGTTCCAAATGATATTTGAAGTTCCAAGAGATGGCAAAGGGTTTAACAGAGGGTAGAAAATTATTGAAGCATGTGAATACAAGGTGGATCAGCTTGTACTTGCTAGTTAGTAGATTATTAGAGGAGTACCCATATATAGTAGGACTAATGGATAGATTGGTAGCTCAGAAGTCAAAAGAGACTGACAAGGCATTAGAGCTTTTAACAGCTTTGACAAATTTAGAGACATTACTTACATTGATAGGTATTTCAATGTTTTTGGAGTCAATATACTACTTGTACGTTTTTTTCTAAGTTTGATATCTATTATTTTGTATCTTTGTTTTAAAAGAATCGTTCCTCTACTTGCAAAGCTTAATATCCTAGTGAATCTTACTCAAAAGAAAACAACATATATGACTGAATATAGCAATATTCGGAAGATGGTATGCTTGGCATTAGATTCTTTTTATGCAGATATGAATCATCCTTTGCACGAGGAGAGATTCAAAAGATGGCATGAGATCATGAACTTTCAATCAAAACCTAGCAAGAGCTTTTTGAAGATAAACAGAAACGGAACAATATGCATCAAATCACATTCAAGGTTGGTACATCTTTATGTCTCTAGGAAGTGAGTTCAAGGATGGCTTGGTAGAAGACAGCCTGTAAAGATGGAAATTGTTAATAATGTAGTGGAGATTCTTAAATCACATTAGCACAAGCTGCACAATCTGTGTGTCACAATAAATAAGAGAATGGTTTCCAAGAGATGAACTATTGGAGGCAATGTCAATAGTTTATCCACAATTTTGGAACCATCAGCAAGACATGCGTGCTCTTCAAGTAGATTTCAAGGAAAGACTTCATGTTCTTGAAGATCACTTTGGAAAAATGTTACAATTGCAAGGGTCTGATGCAACCTTCCTAGTAATAGATGGAGATGCACTTTTGCAACAATCACAATGCTTTGGAGAGACCATGTGGCATCAATTTACATAACTTGTAGAGCCTACAAAATCAAGTTCAATTACTCGATTATGGAATAGGTTGAGTATGAGTCAAGTTCTCCAAGATCGTATGCCTAAATATTTTTGACTTCTTGACTTGGCTCAAACAATGATTTTAGGATCTGTGGAGGATGAAAGAATGTTTAGTGTTATGGCATTTTTTAAAAACAAGGTGCACAACAAGTTAACTTAAAACTTGGATACTTGCATGAGATTGTATGTTTCCTATCAGTACTCAGTAGAGAACTTTCCCTATGACTGAGCTTTGGCATATTGGATATTAGTCAATACTTGGGTCGACATCAGTACCATCATCATCAACAAAACTACATGAAAATGATGAAGTTCCTAGTATTGATGGATGGCAAGCCTAAGATAATCAAGTTGCTCTTTGTGTAATCAACCTAAATGGGGAAGCTTTTGTATAGACAATCCAAGTGAATGTTGCACTGTGGCTCATCAATACATTATTTATAGGTATTTGCTCATAGAAAAGTTGAGCTTTAATCAATGTGTATTGACTTGATTTACCTTGCTTTAGTTGTACTATTTTCTTTGCAATAACACGGTCATTGGTTGAATTATCTTTCATTCAATGTTTTTTAACATTATTATTAAGAAAAATTTACCATCTTGAGTTTAAAAATAACACTTTAAACCTTTTATTACTTTATTATTTTTATTAAAAATATTCACCAATCGATTATAGGATATCTTTGGTTTAGAGAACAAATTGCCACACTTTCAAAAGTCTAAAATACAAGTTTCGCCACATATTCTATAACATAAAAGTATACATTGGGTCTTGAAATCATCTATGGTCTACACCCACAAACCAATATGATATATGTTCGTATATATAAAAATGAAAAATAATAACCTTGTGTATTATGGATAGTTGTATTTGAGCACATGTGCTCAAAACAAAAATTTTACTCACCCATGGTATGAAGGTACTCTGTTCGAGCCCACCTAGAGGTTCAAAATGAATGTATGTATATGCATGTGTGACTTGATATGTGTTCAAGACAAGGTTGCACAAGAATTGTCTTGTGCGGGGTCCTCTCCCTGAGATTGAGATCTCAAAAAAAGAATTTGTGAGCACGTGGTGTGTAGAGCATGCACATTGTTGTTGCATGAGTGGGTTTGTCATGCCTTTCCCAAATACCCTAGTAGTTCAAAAAGGATGGGGTGAATTCACTCAAGCAAGTGCTGCTCCAATGAACATTGTACATGCACATGAAGAATGCATATGATTGACTAGATGTGTCTAGTCATGTAAACACTTCAATATAGCATTGAGGGGGAGTGTTGAGATATTGAGGGATAGCAATTGCCCTCATTCGGAGAAAGATTGACTCTTTTTTTTCCCCTTAAGGAGTGAATGTAATGAACGGGGATCATGGGAACATAGCATAGGAACATACCAATCACACTGACGGTATATAAGGTGTAAGAAGGTATTTTGAGCCATCACAAAAATTATCAAGAAACTCTCTTTTCACCTTCTCAAGCTTCCATGGCTTCTTCTTCTTCCTCCTCTTCTTCTTCCTTTCTCCCCCTTTCTCTCTCTTCTTCTTGCCTTTCTCTCTCCTCTCCCTCTTCTTCTACAGTCCTTCTCTCTCTCCTTCCCCTTAGTTAGGACAATTAGGCCTCTTTCATTACAAGTGATATCAGAGCTTTGTCCTTGATCCTTCTCTTTTCCCATAGATTTAGGGATCTCACAGTTTTTGACAGTTAGAAAACTCCAGTTATATCTCTTTCACAGGTACACAGGAGTACTCAGGCAAGCTGTCAGCCCTCTTGAAGACTATGGCAGCCTTTCTTGGAGCTTTCCCAAGAACCATGGACACATCTCGAGGCGGGTAGACAAATTTGACAGGTCGTCACTAATTTTCATGCAAGTTTTTTCAAGGGTTTTGGGCAAAAAGGAAGGTAGTACAATTAAAGAAGGCCAAAAACTCAGTTACTTTTCAAGAAGAACTTCTCTCTCCTCCTTCCTCCAAGCTGCCATGGAAGCTCTAGCCCAAGAACCTCAGGAATCTTTCTTCCCCTTCTTCCTCAGCAAGAATGGCTGGTGCCAGTGCTTTCCCTTCGGCTGGAGCAACATCTAGAGCAGCATCAAGCTAGGCCTACCCTGTCTGGAGCCTCTAGGAGCAGCCCTGAAATTTGCGGCGCAAAAAACAGGCTTCTTCCTGGCCTCCTGGACAACCCCCCCAGCCCTCCGCTCCTCCCTGATCTCACTCCTGGCTCTTGGCAAGCCTCTTGTGCAGCATTGAAGGCTTCCTCCTCAGCTCTTGGACTCCCCTTTCCAATTCAAGAAACCTTGATCTAGTGCAGTCCATGGCAGCCATGGAACCTTGGCATCAAGCTCAGAAATCTTGAAGATTTTGGTCTTTTCTTGGTCCCCGAGAGTCCCTCTTCAAGCCTAGCTCAAGATTTCAGCCATCAAGAAGCACTGGAAGAAGATTAGAAGCAAGATTTGAAGACATGCACTTGTGGGCAGCCATGGCTATGGGAGTAGAGCTTCAATTTCAGCAAGAGCTCTTCATGGGAAGGTCTTGAGCCATCCTTCCCCAAGCTTGACTTCACCCTTCTTGACGGAGCACAACCATTTTGGAGCTATGGAGCATGCAGGATCAAAGTGGAGCTCTCATGAAGGACTAAAGTGGCATTAGTGGCTGCCTTCTTCTCCAAAAGACTCAAGGTAATCGATTCTTGGCTCTCATTCTCTCCATTTAAGCCTCTTCTTGAATCCTATCCACTTGTTTGAGAGAATGTATAAGTCGAAGTAGATAATAGGAGTCCCAAACATTGAATGCATGCTGAATATTAATCCCAGTCATTTCCCTTTGATCTTATGGCACTGAAATGGATTTTACTCATGCTAGAGCTTCATTGAGATTATATTTTTCCTTACCCATAACCCGTTTGGCTTCTTGTGAATTGGCTGAGCCAAGAATTGATAAAAAAATCCATTGTATAAGGGTGAGTAGGTAGTGAGTCACTGTCGGTAAGTTCTCTATCCTTATTCCCCATTCCAATTCCATGCACTTCATGAAAAGCCCAAAATTTTGATTCCTGAAATGCATCTCATGCTAGATGTTTAATTAATAAATGTCTACCATGTATATTCTAGGTGAGGAAAATCCTGATGCCAAGCGAGGTGGCAAGACAAAAGAGGGGTGACCCCCCCTTGCCATCAAAGACCCTGAAGGGGTGCATAACTAGGCCCGGGGGAAACTTTGCCCACCTCTTGGTGATTCGGAGCCCAAAGAATTATTGCAAGTGTAGGTACATTTGATGGAATAGCTCGAGCCTTGATCATTTGAGTCTACAGCCCCTACATGCATTGGTAATGTCATGAACCACTTGGTAATGTATGGTGGATGCAATGCAAGAAGGGCAGGGTATGCAGTTATGGAAAGGGTCTCAGCAATGAACTATAGATGCAAAGGATGTATGGCTTTATGTGGCATTGAGAGCCACCGTTGAGGCCTTGGATGTCTGGGATAAGACCCCACCATTGGGATAAGGTATGCTCCTTGAGGGAGTCTTTGCAGGGTATTGCAGACAGCCAGTCCTACACAGTTAGCCTGCAAAAGTTGATTACAAAAAAGCCTTCTTGTGTGACTGAGTGTGGGCTCTATAGCTTAATTTAAAGAGGGCATCCTCCCCTTCGATTTGAACTAAAAAGCTCCCCATTCCGCCTTACGATTTGGGAGATGCACTCAGTTTTGTGCTCAGAGGTACTATGGAACAAGCAGTAGTCCTACACAGTCAGCCAGCAAAAGTTGATTACAGAAAAGCCTTTTTGTGTGACTGAGAGTGGTCTCTATAGCTTGATTCAAAGAGGGCATCCTCCCCTTCGATTTGAACTAAAAACCTCCCCATTCCACCCTACGCTTTGGGAGATACACTCAGTTTTGTGCCCAGAGGTACTGTGGGATAGACAACAGTCCTACACAGTCAGCCCACAAAAAGTGATTACAACAAAGCCCCGATCATTTACTATTTTGTTAGAGATATTTTTACATAGCCTCGTAGAGGGATCGAGGGCTTTCATTTGAATAAAAAATTTTGGTGATCGGAGCTTCCTAGCTCAAGATATCGTCATTTCTGTAACAAGGGGTCTGGTGGACTGCACTTGGGATGGCAGGCCACAAGGGTAAAGCAAAGGCCCAAGAGGAATTTCAGTGTGAAATAAGGGACTCCTGTGCCTCAAGGAATGATCCTAGCTCAGCCCAAGAGGATCGTGAAGACATCTTTGAAGAGGGTGCCCCCAAGATAGACCGCTTATCTCTGCTCAACCAAACCTTATGTCAACATAAAACCCATCATGCTGAACGACATTGAGAGATGGAGCAATGCCACAGGGAGATGGAAACCCACCAAGATCGTCGTCATTCCGAGATGATGGCCAAGATGGACTTACTCATAGAGCGCATGGGAGCCCTCATCTCGCCATTGCTCCCCTCTCAAATTGACCCAAGGAGTATGTCCCTCCCAGTGAGGCTAACCGCCCTCCCCCCTTGGAGACTGGGCATAGCCCACAAGGTCTCGGTGGTACCCATGGCATTCCCCATAGCACTTATGAGACGGGTGAGCCCTCCACTTGACATGATGAGCCCCTCCTTCCCTCCCCCGTTACGAATCCTTCAAGCCCATCCTTGGCACCCCAACTCCCCCGTAACGGAAACACTCAAGGGAATGGCTCCAATGCAAATCTTGGGCATCATGGAATGCACGGAGCGCATGGGCAGCATGCACATGGCAATGGGCAGCATGCATATGGCAATGGGCAGCATGCATATGGCAATGGGCAGCATGCATATGGTAATGGTGGGCAGCATGGACATTTTGGACAGCAAGGTCCTAATGGGCAATTTGGTCCTCATGTAATGCAAGGGCAGTATGGCCCCCATGGAAATTTTGGACAGCAAGGCATGTACGGGCATCATGTAGCACATGGCATTCATGGGCAGCAAGGCCCAAATGAGCTGCGTGACAAGATTGTGTTTACTAAATTCAATGGACAGTCCTCATCCCTAGCTGAACTAGAGGAATGGACCTCTAAATTGAAAGCCTATTTTCTCATCTACCCCCGTACGGATGATACAAAGATTATTTTTGCCTCCCTTCATTTAGAAGGTTTTGCTCACATGGTGGAGATTCGTTCAAAGAGAAAATGAGCAGTTTCGTGATTGGGAAGAGTTCAAGATGCATATGATCCAAGTTTTTGTCTCCCCGGTGGAAAAAGAGTTCTTGGCTAGGCAATGGTATCAGTTTGATCAGCGAAATCTCACCGTGAGGGAGTACATCAACCAATTTATGAACCTATCCATGTATGTTGAGGCAGTCAATGATGAGGCCAAATTGCATAAATACATTTATGGACTAGAGGTGCATCTCTCAACTGATGTAATGGCTCAAAAGCCAACCACCCTGTTTGCAGCCATAGAATTGGCTGAATGCTATGGTCGGAAATACTGTCGCAATGAGGGCATGCAGCCCATTGCAAGACACCAAAGATACCCTATCAAGCAACCCCCATATGCTAATAATTATCGCAGCAACAATGCATGGAATGGTAGCCCCAAAATCCCTACTTACCCCACTTTTAATGCTAAAAGGAAATATGGCAATTTTGGGACAGCAGCATCCTCCAAAAGTGATCCAAAGTATGCTAAAAATAAGACAAGGAATGGCTTCAATCCTAATGGTCAAAAATTCATTCCTCTTGAAGTTGTCAAGGATAGAAAAGCCAAAGGCTTGTGCTTTAAATGCAGGGATAAGTACACGACTGATCATGCATCCAAATGCCCCTTTAAGAATGTCATTGTCAAGTTTAATAGCATGTATGTGCTAGAAGATAGTGACAAGTTAGAAGAGGACTTGAATGACAACTCTCCAATGATGACACTTGTTGATTACTTTGCTAAATTCAAAGACTCATTTATGAGAACTTGGCAATGGACATGCACCGTTTGCCTTCTTAGGCAAACCAATAGATTTGGTATATCTCTGTGTGTGATTGTAAGGGACCTACAAGTAATTGCCCATCTTTGAAGGAATGTACTACAACCCAATACCATATAGCATGTCAGGATACTCAACAAGTGAAACCACATTGGGAATGTCAAAAAAATGAAGGGAGATTTTTCTCTTTAGACATTCATAGCAACTAATGCAAGCTTGAGTATGATACTTTAACTTAATATCACATGTCATTATATATGTGCATGCATACTTACTTGAGAAAATAACCAAACGTTAATTTAGGTAAATTTACAATATTGAAACTACCCATTGTTTAGTTCAATGTGCACTTTAACACATACTTCTGTGTGTGTGTGTGTGTGTGTGTGTGTGTGTGTGTGTGTGTGTGTGTGTGTGTGTGTGTGTGTGTGTGGGCGCGCACGCGTGCATGTGCATGTGCGTGTGCATGTGCATGTGCGTGTGTGTGTGCGAGTGCATGTGCTGTGTGCGTGTGCGTGTACACATGCGTACGTGCACACACACCACTACATTGGGTTGGCATCTAAGAGTAAGAAGTTGATTTTTTAATGTCTACAATGATATTGTAGTTGCAAGTACATGTGAATAGAATTTGATATCTCGACTATAATTGTACTTGATCATAGTTGTCATACATGTAGGAAGACAATTGTAGATAAGTAGTATCACTACTACCATGTACTTATATAACTTTGGCAAGCATTTCTATCATTGTAAGCTTAAGGTGAAAAGACCTCTATTTTTTCTCTTAAGCCCATGATCAACTTGCATATGATTCAAGACACGAGAGATCCATCAACCATAGCTATACTTGGATATTAAATTGCTAGCACTCAAGTTATAACATGATAAAACATGTAAAATAAAAAGTAATTATGACTGTTGAGGGTGAGGACAAGTCAACCATGTCATAGCTTGCATAGAGCACTTACATGTTGGGACAAACATCTTCATGGAGTGGTGCAAGAGACTTCTTGTCACTCTATACCTCCATGAGTCACAAATCCTTTATAATGTGACAAAATTTGACCTTGGCCTATCTACATTACCTTCTTGATTCTTCAGTGCACATGTTAGCTTTTAAAAGTTGTCTTTAGGACATCAATTGAACATTGTGGTTTGTATGTATCCCATGCTTATCCACATGGAGGACAATGACCAGAAAAATACCATTGTCAAAATACTACCCCTTCAGATAAGTTGGTAGTCATAAACACTAATGGTGGAAACAATTGTAGTGATTGTCATTGTGCTTTTGAGGATGTGCAATGACAAACAAGAGCACAAAATACTCTTTGATTGATCAAACTCTAATAAGTGATTTCTATTAATGATTTGAATAGTGATGAGGTTGCAATAACACTTGTATCTATGGTTATAAAGATCCAAGAAAAGCCATTTATCCCCCCTCACTATGCCATGTTCACTTTCTACATCTCCACATTGTTGTACACTACTTCTCATGCATTACTTTCAAGTCCATGACATCACCCATGAATTTGTTCCTTTTAGCTATTATCATCCCCAATTAGCATGTTGTTCAGAAGTTGACAGACTAATTGGTGGTAATGTTCGAGTAATGTTCTATTATCGACCTTAAGGAATGGGGAAAGAGGAAGGTGGCAACTCAAATCAAAGTCTCACATAGAATAACAAAACTTGATTTTGAAAGTAAAACATAACATTGCAATAGATGAGTTTGAAGAGAGATCCAATTTCAATCATTGTATCCTATAGCACTTATAAATCAACAATACATTACTTGGCATTGGCCTTGCAAACATGAGCTCACCATGTATATATAATAGGCAGGGATTTAGTCTAAGGAGCTTAAGCATATCTAGCTATATGAACTCCTAGATTCAATATTAACCAAATACATTCATTACTCCTAGATACATATACTTTATTTTACTCCAAAATACTTATATTTTATTCATGTTTTATGAGGTTAGATTCATACTTTATAAGGATGGGTTGTCCCTATATGCCTTTATCCTATAAACCTATTCATAAAGCTCTAGTGAAAACAATAAATTGGTAGTGCTGAATTTTGTTACAAAGGAGTCCAAATTCCAGAAAATTAAAGGTAATTTCACATTTCATTCACAATATAGAGATGGGAAAGAGGGAGAAGAAAACTTTGAGCTATTGTTGCCATGACATAAATGTAAAAGAAAGCTAATCACACTTCTTTTGACCCATCAATGTAAAACAAAAAAAATTCAACATTATATTATTTTATTCAAAAATTGTAGTTTTGAAGAAATCAATTGATTTAAAATTGGCCAAAATAATTCTTTTATTTTATCTTTGCATGTCTACTTATAGGTACTTTCTTTGGTCATCCCACTTGACATTTTTCACATGGAGAGAGGAACCGACTCATGGGGAAGATACTTCAATAACCCATTTGTATATCTGCCTTCTTCATTTTAGCATTTGTTTACTATGGATTTTCGTGTTCTACTATCTCTTTTCTCTCTCCCTCTTCTCACTTATTTATTATCTTTCAATCTTGTCCATACGCTTCTACATTCAATGCACTCTAATATGGTATTGGAGGAGCATTGAAGGGCTAATTGATCATGGATAGACCTGAATGGGAGATTTTAGTGTGACAAAAGTTTGCATTTTCATCATTTAAAGGCTAAAGTGAACAAGTAAATCTTGGAAAAGGAGTAAAGTTGCTAATTTTTGTAGGTATTTGTTATTCATGAAAGAGAAAAGACTGTGTTTTTAGGTTTTTGGAGCTAATTTAGATTTTTCATTGCCTTTGATAGTGAAACACATTTGGGACAAGAAAAGGAAGCACTAGTAGGCATTATTTACACAATTAGAGGGGGCTCACCTTGTTTTTGTGTAGGTTATTCAAGTAACAATGTCTTCCAAGGTCAACATGGACAATGTCTTCCCAAGTCACAAAGACAAAGGAGGTACTACATGAGATGTTCGAGATTGTGCATACGGGCCTTCTCCACTTCTTTCTAGGTCATGATGTTTGGCAGACTCCAAGGGGAATTCTTATGGCTCCTTAACACTCGGATTGATTTGTGTTTTTCCATGGGTTTGCTTGCAGGATTCATGAGTGAACCAAAGTTTGCCCTCATTGGCAGGTTCCTATGAGGACTTCGTGATTTCTAAGGGGGACCCCTAACCTATGTGTTTATTATCTAGCAAGTACAAGAGATTCAGCCTTGGTTCTATAGGGCTGGAAAAATTGGGCTAGAGATGTTGACCATAGGAGGTCAACAACAAGATATACTTGAATTTGGATGTAGATGCCATCTCTTGGAGTAGCAAGAAGGTGACCCTTGTTGCCATATCATCTACAAAGGTGGAGTACTACACAGTTTCTTCTACCTCATGTGAGACAAGGTGGCTCTAGAGATTATTAGGAGAGCTTGCCTATCCTATCCAAGAACATTAAGATATACTAACATCTCATTTAGGAGAATATATTGGATGAGACCATTGATGTGGTTTGCTACAAAACTAAGGATAACTTTGCAAATACTAGTTTATAAAGTCTCTTCCTCTAGCCATTCTTCAATAGCAATCCAAATCCTGAAGCCACCTTATGCCTCATCCAAGATGTGAGAGGGGGTGTTAGAGATTTATTCATCCCCTAGACATGCATTGTCATGATAATGTTGTACGATTAGTTCTCTTAGCCATAGTTACACATTTCCTTTTTATCAAGTCAAAGTTCTATGCAATCTATAGTGATTACCAGTTTCACTATGTAGTTGAGTAGATCCAGTAGGTTGCTGTAACAAACTGCCTTGACAACACAAAAATGTACACACAAAAAAATTAAGAAATCTCCCATGGCAATTTTCTTCATCATATACACGAGCAAAATTGTTGATCCTTGCATGAACTCCCCCCCCCCCCCTCCCACTAGTCAAAGGACTTAAGCCTTAAAAGTACCGAATCGGTGGGGATAAGTTATCCATGTGAACTCCTCCCTAGGCATATGTGCACACGTATACACGTGAACATGTGTATGCACATTTCATAAATAAATATATAATTTATGCTTGTGAACTCACTCTTGATGCACGGTTGCGCATTTACTTAAAAGCACACAAACACGTGCAAAAAGAATAGTTTTTGCAAACACGGACTAATTATTTTCAATAGAGTATGTGCATTATTCCTTATCATGGAAACTCCATCTTAGTCGCTGACAAAACATGTAAGAAATTATGCATGCATGAAAAGGAAAAATGGGAAGAAAAGAAAAATCATCCAGTTAGTCTAAGTCCAACTAAAAGCCAATGAGTAGTTAACTAAAAGAGAGAAAGAGTTCAACTGTAAGTAGGACTTTACAAGAGAATGACACATGGTGAGAGAGAGATAAGCAATGATTAGAAAGAGTGAGTACTTTTCCTCCCATCTCTTGCCACATAAGTAGTCATTCCCTATTTTTCCAACTATCATATAAAAAAGTCAGAAAAATCCTAGTACTTTTTAACCTCCACAAGACACCTCATTTCTCATTTCCTAAATTTTCATCAAAATTTCAAAAACAAGATTCTTTTTTATTGATTGAAAATTCCTAAGTTGCCACATCAGTACTCCTCCTCAAAATTTTCCCAATTTTTATTTATTTATTTATTTTGGATATTTTTAGCCACTTCCAACCTCATCAAGACACCTCATATCATCTTTCTAATTTTCTCTTAAAATCAAAAAACGATTTTTTTTGAAAAAATCTCAAACTGTCATCTCACTAGAAAATATCCTACACATGGTATTTTTATGTTAAAAAGAATTTAGAAAATTTTAACAAGCTGACACCCAGTTAATCAACCCATCAATCATCATTTTCATAGTGCCACCATGTGGCACCTCATAATGTCGCTTATGCAGGCACAGCATCGCACACCCCTCCCCCCTCTCCTATAAATAAGACCCCTCCATTATAAGAGCATGAGTGTGGAGCTAAGCAGACTCTACTATGGAGAAGTGACGACAACAATCAATTATTAACTATGTATCCCTATTGGTAGTTGCTCCCAAATCATCAATGAAAACTTTTACCTCTTTTAGGGAAATGTCATTGATGGTTTTATCAACCATGCGTTGCCAAGAACCTAGTGTGTCATATAACCTAAATGCCATGACATGATACACAAAGGTTCCAAACACGATTACGAATGTCGTCTTTAACTTGTCCGCCTCTACGATGGCCATTTGATTGTTGCCGAAAAAATAGTCCATAAAGAAGTGTATACCTCTACTTGCTAGTTAATCTAAGATTAGATTAAGGAATTGCAATGGATAATAATCATTAACTATTTGTTTGTTGAGCTCTCTAAATCAACACAAATCCAAATTTTATTCTTCTTATTCTTGGATAACCACCAACACCACTTCGTGTGTTGTATGAGAAATATCATGCCAATCTTGCCAAAATATTCTCTTAATTTTCTTATTTCTCTAAAATACAAAAATATCCTCATCAATTAGAAGATGAGAATGATTTTTATGCTCTAGAAAATTCCTAACATAGAATGTTATACTAAAAAAAATTAAACAAGTATGCTTGAAAAATTTCTAACTTAGAATGTTATGCTAACTATTATGCTTTAAGAAATTTTACATAAAATGTTAAGTCAAAAATCTTGTTTAAGCATCATATCTAGTTTAAGACTTATCCAATATAATCTATTAGAAAACTAACATTATTAGAATATTAGAATTAGTATTAATAAAACATATATAGAATATCAAAATTCTTTCCATGATTAAGCTAACCATAAATTTTAGTATCACACTTAGAAGAATGACATTAGTGAAATCCTTAGAAATGATAAATATTAACTAAGGATAAATGAGTTAAATCCATCTCTAAAAGTTAAGTATAGCTCATTGAAATTTGAGTTATTCTCTTGAATAAAAATTAATTGTTTTTATAAATGTTTAAATATATAGGAATTATTTCTATAATAATGATAATTGATAATAGAATTGAAGACTCCTTTAAATAAGAATAATGTCAATCGCTTTGGCCATGAAAACACTTTCGTAATCATAAACTACCCTAAATAACATACGAAATATAGATTGTTACTTAGAAATAGACTTCTTAACTCTTGGGTGAAAAAATAATAAATATAGAAGTATAGGAAATGGTTGATTTAGTAAACTTAGAAAAAAAATGTCATAGAGAAAGAAGGTAATTAAAGAAAGAAAAGAATTGATTGCTATAATTTTGAAAATTTAGGAAATAGATAAAACAAATCAAGCTAAGTCTTCGTGTAGAAAATTCAATAGCCATAAAAGGGAAGAAGCAAGGAATGGAAATCCTTAGAAATTATTGGCTGTCAAAATCAACATCATTGAAAAATCTTTTCGATAAAGTTATAACTGGCTTTATAAATTACTATTTTTAGTAGCATTAATTGCTCAAGAAATATTGAATGCAAAAAGGACTAGATGATTGATGGTTTCTAATTTTTGAAACCTGGATGTGATTGTGATTTCTTCAATAATGGAAGGAAATATTCTTGCCCAAATTAAGGGCAATTTTAGTGGTTGATTTTCCCCTGGGGTCAACTCATGGAGCTCGAATGAGCTGGATATATTATTTGGTATGCCTAGAGTGTCTGACAAGGGCACAGGGTCAAGTATGGAAGGTTCCCTCCTATGGCGACTTATAACCATGAGGGGCTCTTGTCAGAATTTATTTCTAGTATATTAGTTGAGGTCCTAAGACAGAGAAGAAATCAGTATTGTTATCAATGCGGTTTTGCATTGGAGCTTGGAAATACAGGCTAGAAATCTTCTCTGGTTTTTGAGGATGGACGCACCTCTGGTTTTGAGGGCGGAACTGAAAATATATAAATATGCTTTTAACCAATGTTTTGAAAGGACTGGTTTCATTGTTTTTGTGCTATGAATTAACAAAGACATGAAATGAATCCTGTGCTAAAAGGATAATTAATGAAGCTACTTTTATGTATTCAACAGCGTGCTAGTATGCTTTGTTTAGATAACTAAAGAAAACACTGTTTCAAGGGAAGCGGGCGAGCGACCTTACCCGATGAAAGGCGTTCAATGGTGGGTGGACCCGATGAGTCGAGTGCTTTCTTGAAAGGGAAAAATAGGAAAAGAGCCAACACGATGACTTACCCTAGGGTCAAAGTCTTAGAACCGGGGTGGATCACTATCTTAGGGGAAAGGTGCAACGAATGTGCTAGAATGCGTTAAGGTTCCACAAACTCGAGCCTGTTACTAGAAAAAAGTGTTTCACTCTATGAACAAAAGGTAATGACCCCTTCTCTGTTTGGACCAGAAGCCTCTTGAAGGACACCTCCGAACGTGAGCTAGCCAAAGATTGGAGACTGTTAAGTCAGTAGGAAACACTTAGGTTGATCCTCATGGGATGAGACAAGACGTTCCCCTGCGAGGTGGCTCACCTAGATTGATCAAAGTCCAAATATTCAAGTGGAGTATGGATGACAGTAGCTAAGAAAGACCCCAAACGACCACCAAATGTTATCAACTATATTTAGCAGTCGGTAGGTACATCACAGTTGCCACGTGGTAGCTAATGGATTTTCGTAATTTTTTTCATTATTTAATTCAATGATTATAGTCTAGCAGCAACCATTAGGTTTAAAACTCGTTGACCTTTTTTTTTTTTTGGCATGCCTATTTAGAGGCAATCTACTTTGATCATCTCGCTTGTCATTTTTTAGGTGGAGAGAGAGACCAGCTTGTGGAGATACTTCAACAACTCGTAATTTGTATATCTGCCTTTTTAATTTCAACATTTGTTTACTACATATTTCTATGTTCTATTGACTCTTTTCTCTCTCCTTCTTCTCTTGTGTTCATTGTCTTTTAGTCTTGTCCATATGCTTCTGCATTTGCTACACTTTGATCATGACAAGCAGGCCATGAGCTTTCTATCATGAGATGCAGCTAGAATCTTTTGCATGCATGCATATACACTATATTTTTACCACTAGTTACCAAGACTATTGCATATATAAAACATGCTCATTTTTTCACTATTAGAGGTATTGTAATACCAAACTTATGGTACTAGAATCTTTTAATTAGTACTGGCTACTAACTAGTAGCTAACATTTTTTGTAGACAACCATAAACACCAAAGAGATGGAAATACTATTTCCTTTTGAACCCCTCTCACGTACACTCATGATATTGATTAAAATGAAGCCACGTTCCTTAGGATGGATAACTCCTTTTGAGAAAGATTCAAGAATGCCTTAAAGCACCTAGCTTACAAGACCACATCACTTGAAACATATGCTATTGTTATTCTAAAGGGTAGAATGAGCGCTATCTTTTTTCCTTCTTGAAATGTTATTAGGTAACACAAATCTAGTACATTATTAAGATTAAGATTTGAATGTAAGTATAACTTTTGGGTAAGTTTAACATATGTGTAGGTTTATGATTATAATTGGCATGTAGATATAACATATGCATAAGTACAATTAAACCTGTAGACCCTTGGTATAATTGGCATATAGACTTGATAATATGGCTTCTTATTTAAATGGCAAAACACACTAAGAGTATCTAAGTGCTTCAAAGACACAAAATAAGAGGGACTCAACATTATCAACATCATTGAGAGCTTGCATTTGAAACCTTTGAAAACATATTCTTCCACTTGCAAAAAGAGAATTATGTACCAAAAACAAGTTTATCATTATTCAAGGATTACATTTAATACATTAAACGCATCCATATGAGACTATTGTGCACCCACACTATAAAACAAAAGGAAATAATTTCATAATACTTTCTCAAAGTCATCATAAAAATTAATGTGTTATTGCACTTCTTCATCGCTTCTTAAAATGCCCTTATCACAACGTGATGACTTCTCTCCACTTGCAACTATTGCTACTATATCTAACTTACTTTGAATGTTCACTCTTTTCTTTTGTGCAATAGAGGGGAGAGGTTTGGGATTATCATTAAATGTCATGCATTTTATCCTTGAAGCATGAGTACTTTCAATGAAAGGTATTCTCAATGTATCATGGAACCATCATTAAGGACGTGCTCTTCCTTGATGGTGATAATAATTGTGTTTCCTTAATAGGCCTTTAACCCTTTCCTCTTGTGATCTGTCATAGGAACTATGAGATGGCTTATTGTAGAAAAGATACATTGACATTATGACCTATACCCCTCTCCTTAAAGCTCCCTATGATTTCCAAAATGAGGCATTCCTTCTTACTTTGCTAAGCTTTTCCTTAAATTGGATCTAGTTTGGTAGCCTTCGATACATTCAATGTTGAAACCTCATCAAATGATTTTTATGCTTTTGTAAGCACACCACACTTAATACACACAAACCCACACACTCTCTCATTTTGTTAACCCCAACATTGTCCATGGTGAATTCCCTGCAGCACTATTATGGATTTACCATTAGAATCCATCCCATGCTGCCTTTTTCTCACATCCTTTCTCACCATCCCCATCTCAAGTTAGTTACTCATGAATATATGTGTGTATCACGTGGGTTCAAAATAAGGTATTTTTAAAATACCATTTTTATTTTTTACATACAAAAGGGTGTAATATAATGGGGTTATATACAAATTCAATGGAAAAGGGTTATGTTTTATTAAGGAAAATTTCACAAATAAGGATATCTATAAATAGGCCTTGAACACACGTGATGTAGAGGATATACATATAGTAACTTCCCCAAGATCCTCCTATTCTACTCCTCGTTAAGTATAGGACAATGTGGGGAATCTTTCTTTATATAATCTAAAAATTATAAATATTGGGGTGAATTCAACCTCTTTCTTTCAATTTTTCTTTCACATGAATGGCGAAAGTGTTGGGGGTAAAGGCGCCTCTGCCTAGCCACCCGTGTATTACTACTTTGACAATCACTGCCACTGCACACTACAGGTGGCGGGTGCCCATCATCGTCACTTTATTCTTTATTCTTTTAGCAACAATTTGAATAAAGGAAGGCCTAGTCACACATTATGACTGTTGGAGTTCCCATTTCTTGTCTCTCTCTTTCTTGCTCTTGCTCTCCCGCCATAGCTCTCGCGTGCAAGCTTCGATCCTTCTCACCTTTCAATTGGTATCAGAGCTCGGCTTCACAACTCTTGAGCTTGGCTTGTGGCATTCTCAGCTTCCCATCGACTCCCCACTCGCATTGGGTCTCCTTCTCTGCAGCCATAGCTCATTCTCTTGAGCTCCCGTCACTACCCTACTTCTTGAGCTTCTTCTCGGCCTATTGAGGCACCATTAGGGCATTAACATTGAGGTATTGCTTCATTATTTTTAGAGATTTATTTCACTCCACATGTCTAGGTAAACAAGTCAGCCACCATTGAAGCTTCCAATCTTCATATCTCTTTGCCACTGGTTGTGGGCTGCTAGAGGCTTGTTCCAAGGCCTCTTTGGCTCATGTTTGAGCCTTCCAATCTCTCTAGACCTGCCACATGGACTAGTAGAAGTAGTAGCATCATCACACTAATCTACATGATTTTGGATAGATTTCATTCAGCCACACACTACTTACTTCAGCTCCAGCTCCAGCTTGGCATTAAGCACTTGTTTGGGCTCCATTTCAGGCTTTTTGCACATGTATTCATACTTGGCATTGATCCTTTGAGATTAGGCATTGGTTTGATGGCTGAAAACAATGTTTCAGGACTATCGTAAATAGTCTATAGACATTTGATGCTAGTGCTACATTCATTGTTTATGCCTATGCTTGTTTGGGCATGACTACATAACCGGTTTGATGCCTATTGCATCCCGATTGATTGGGGGATTGAAGGTACATGTCATGCTATGATTTTGGCCACATTGTGGGGCTGGAAATACATAGTTTATAACAATAACTGCACGCTGAATACTCTTGGGCTGAAGCTATCTTTCATGCTTTGACATATGCCTATTGGTTCCGGGTGTATGTCTTGGGTTATGCTATGATGTATTGATCATTGAGGGACGACTTCGAGCTTGTCATTGGATCCAGATGCTTTTGGAAGCTTGAGCCTATTTCAGCCTGCACTTATTGATATCGGTCTATGCTTGACAGTGGTCAGTGCTTTGACAGTTATATGCTCTTTAGGTACATGCTTACCTGACGCCTACGGCTTGATGCATTTGTCTTGGCACAGTGTACCATGTACTTGTTGAGCTTTAGTGCTCTCTAAATAATTGCCTTGGATTCTCATTTGCTATTCTGGAATTTTGTTTTGGATGTCATTTTGGTTATCCGAGATCTTTATTGGGATGTATGTCTTGCTCATGGATACTACCTGCAGTTGCTTTATAGCCGTCATGCTCTTGGGATGCTATTGAGGCATTGTCTTGGTTACCTTTATTTGGTACATTGACTTGGTTTGATTGAGTTGTTGAGCTCATTTTTCCGCCTTTTGTGCCAGTGGAAGCATCTTGTATGCTTGACCAGCATTGGGCAAGAGGTTTATGCTATTTGAGCATTTTGCAGATACTTGAGACTTTGGGATCTCTTACACTTAAATGTTGCATGGTTCATGCACTCATATCTTGGAGTTGCTTTTGACCTAAGCTTGGGCTTTGCACTCTTGTGAGTATACACCTACTGGTGTCAGGTCTTGCCAGTGTTATGTATACTTTGCCCTACTATCCAGGGGGTATGCCTACTCACTGATGACGGATACTTTGGTGACATGTTTGGGTGTTTGCTCAGGGTCTTGATGGCTATTTCGTGTTGATTTATGCCCATTTATGGCTGATCATGTCTTGGCTGTCATCTATTGACTTGGTGCAGTGATTTGGTCATAGCAATTGACTCTCACAGTACCCTAACTCCGGACTGACATGGATTTTTCATACTGAAATATTCTAAAACGATGTACTTTTACTAGTACTAGGTGGGCAGCAGCTTTGGTTACACTTTTCTCACCATTTTCTCTCGATTTTGGTGATTTTTTGGTCATTTTCTGCAGTAAATAGCAAGCAGTTTTGAACTGTCTACAGTCTTCCAGCCTGCATTATGGCGAGTTCATCCACTAATCATGCTATTTTCAACATCACTAAGCTTGATGGTATGAATTACTCTTATTGGAAGATCCAGATTTGGCAGGTGTTGGTACAGAAATCGTAGATCAAACCATTGAGGTTGAGCGGGCAACCGCCTGCAACTATGCCAGATGAGGAATGGCTTGAGCTTGATGAGTTATGCAAGTCCACTATTGTATTATTTCTCACAAAACAGGTTCATTACAATGTATTTGAGGAAGAACAGAGTGCATGGTAGTTGTGGGATAAAATCAAGAATCTCTATGACAAGAAAAGTCCAATGAGTCAGATGTATTGGCTGAAGCAGCTTATGGATTTGTGCATGAAGGAGAATGTGACTATGTCTGCTCACTTGAGCTAGTTCCATGCTATACTCAAGAACTTGAATTCGCAGGGGACATCACTTTTGCAGAGGATGTCACTCCTCTTTTCTTGCTTGGTACTCTTAATGAGTCATGGGATGTATTCTGCACTGCATTATGTGCCTCTACTGCTACCTTGAAATTATTTGATGTTGAGAGTGCTCTTCTGCAAGGAAGAGGTTAACGTAAGAATTTGGATGCCTCTCATGCGCATGTTATGACAGTTAGAGGCAGGAATGATGGATATGGAAAGCATGGCAATGGCAATGGCTGTGGACGGGATTTTCAGAAATCTTGGTCCAAGTCTCGTGAGAAGTCACGTAGAAAATCCCATGGCAAAAATGCAGATGTTACTTGTCACCATTGTGGAAAAAAGGGCCATATTGGGCCACAATGCCATGAACTGCACAATGAAAGGTGCAAAGATAAGGGGAAAGACAAAGTGCAGGATAAGTCTTCTGATCACAGCATAGTGCCTGCAAAGTCTAGTGTTAAAATTGAAGAGATCAATGTCATCCAGCCTGAGGATATTGATGATGATTATATCCTTGCAGCTTCTTCTAGTGCTTCGCAAATGATAGAGATACACTCTATGTATGCATAGTGTTGGTTCTTGGACTCAGGTGCGCCCTTTCATGTGACACCTTCCCGAGAGTGGTTTCATTCATACCGTACTATTTCAGGCTCTGTGCGCTTGGGTGATGACAGGTCTCTTGATATTGAGGGCGTTGGTGATGCTAGGATGCAGTTTCCTTTTGGCAGTAGTTTTGTTATGCAAGATGTACGTCATATACCTACTTTGACACACAGTCTCATGTCAGCTGGATAGCTTGATGACGCAGGTTATCATGTATCTTTTGGAGACTCTGCATGGAAGATCACTCGTGGCAGACTTGTGATTGCGAGAGGTGCCAAGGCTGGCAGCCTCTATCCCTTGATTGTATTTGCTTCTTCCCTTGATCATGTTTTGTCTATGGGTTCTATCCCACATATATCTCTTTGGCATGCCTGTTTGGGCCATATGTCTTTGAAGAGAATGAAAATGCTTTCTAGTTTGCAGTACTTACTACCCCTTGATTATGCACGTTTTGATTCATGTGAGCATTGTCTTTATGACAGGCAGACTAGGTCTACGCATAAGAAGTCTGGTAGGCCACTCATGAGTGAGCCCTTGGCATTGGTACATTCGGATGTCTGTGGGCCCATGCCTTGTCAGTCTATGGGTGGTGCAAAGTATTTTGTTACTTTCATAGATGATTTTTCACGAAAATTTTGGGCTTATCCCATTCAGCTGAAATCCGATCTTTGGCTGTGTTTCAGAGATGGCTTGCATTGGTTGAGAACCAGTCTGGGTATAGGCTAAAATGCCTAAGGACAGATAATGGGGGTAAATATGTCTCACGTGCTTTTGAGCAGTTATGTGATGAGAGGGGTATTAAGCATCAGTTGAATGCCCCCTACACTCCCCCCCAGAATGGTTTGGCTGAGCGGATGAATAGAATCATCCAGGAGCGTGTACACAGTATGCTTAGCCATGCAAGCCTACCACAGAGCTTTTGGGCTGAGGCAGTTGGTACAATTGTGCATATCATAAACAGATCACCTTCTAGTGGTTTGGATTTCCAGGTTATAGGGGAGGTATGGACTGGAAAACCTCCCTCTTATGTGCATCTCTGTGTCTTTGGATGTGAGACATTTTGCCATGTGCCCAGGGACAAGAGAAGTAAGCTGGATCCTAAGAGTGTCAAATGCATTTTCCTTGGTTATGGGGATGCAGGCGAGATGGGTTACCGTCTCTAGGATCTGTAGACGTGGAAAATTATCTGCAGTCATAATGTAGTCTTCCATGAAGACAAGATGCATAGGCAGCTTGAGAGAGTTGTTGAGATCTGCAAGGTCATATTTCAGGAGGAGCCGAGAGCTCCCACACAGCCAGTTGGACAGCCTACAGCTGCAGCAAATGCTCATGGTCAGGGTGTTGGATAGGCAGCTGGGGGCAGGTAGTAGAGCCTACCGTGAGACAGTCTGCTAGAGACAGATGTCCACCTGATAGATTTCAGTCCTCGATGCATTATGTCTTGGTAATAGATGCAAGAGAGCCTTTCACTTATGATGAGGCTATGCGCAGGGGTGACAGTCACTCCAAGGAGAGGGCTATGTAGTCTGAGATAGACTCCTTGCATAAGAATGAGACTTGGGATTTGGTTTCCTTGCCTAAGGACAAGAAGGCTTTGCCATGCAAGTGGGTGTACAAGCTGAAAAGTACCCCAAGCCAGCATACAAGGCTAGATTGGTAGCAAAGGGTTTTAAGAAGGAGCATGGTGTGGAATTTGATGAGCTCTTTTCTCGTGTGGTTAAGATGACCACCCTGCGCTTAGTCTTGGCTTTGGTTGCTTAGCTTGACTTGGATTCATACCAGATGGATGTCAAGACAGATTTCTTACATGGGGACTTGCATGATGAGATTTATATGGAGCAGCCTAAGGGCTTTGCAAAACCTGGCAAGGAGCACCTAGTGTGAAAATTAAAGAAAAGTCTTTATGGCTTGAAGCAGGCACCTAGGGAGTGGTATCACAATTTTGATGCCTTTATGCAGTCATAGGGCTACAGCAGGAATGCTATGGATCCGTATCTTTGCATGAAGAAATCCCGTGATGGTTCTTTATTGATTTTGGTACTCTATGTGGATGATATGCTGATAGCATGGAAAGCTCATGATGAGCTAGATGCTCTTAAGGCTCAGCTCAAGAAGAGATTTGAGATGAAATTCAGATGAAAGATCTGGACAGGCCGCTCACATACTTGGTATGAGCATTAGACGCGACAAGCATCAAGAACTCCTCTACTTGTCACAGAGGGAGTACATTCATAAAGTCCTTGAGCGCTTCCGCATGCAGGACATAAAGCCTATTGGTGGCTGTCCATTGCCTTCTTATGTGAAGGTATCACAGGATGATTGTCCGCAGACTGATGAGCAAAGGGCCGAGATGGCCAAGATTCCCTATGCATCCACAGTTGGCAGTCTTATGTATGCCATGAGAGCCACTCATCCAGATATTTCCTTTGCAGTTTTTGGTGTTGAGGCACGCTATATGGCTACACCTGGGCAAGAAGAATTGGGATGCCATGAAGGGTATCATGAGGCACCTGAAGGGTACTACAGATATGTGCATATGCTATGGTAGCCAGGATACAGGAGTCATGGGGTACATTGACTCTGATTATGCAGGACATGCAGGTAGTAGGAAGTCCACTTCTGGCTATGTATTCACCTATGCTCGAGGTGCTATTTCTTGGATGTCCAGGGTGCAAAAATGCACGACCCTTTCTACTACAGAGGCCGAGTATGTTGCAGCCACTAAGGCTTGCAAGGAGGCCATTTGGTTGGGGTCATTTGGTTGCTGACCTTGGTATTGATGCTATCCCTACACTACATTCGGATTCTATGAGTGCTATTTAGTTAGCCAAGAATCCGGTTTTCTATGTGAAGACGAAACACATTGAGGTGAGGTATCACTTCATACGTGGGGTCGTTGAGGACAAGTCTGTTGACCTTGTCAAGATCTCGACTGACCAGAATCATGCAGATCTACTCACGAAAAGCTTCTCTACAGAGCGCTTTGCCTTCCTCAGGAGGTTAATGGGCGTGGGATGAGATGACGTCTTTCCTCATCCTATTGTACATGTGTACATGTTGTATTGTCTTTTTTCTTTTTTCTTTTCACTCCTCACTAGGGCAGATTCGCCTTTAAGTGGGAGGTTGTTGCGAGTAAAGGTGCCCCCGCCTAGCCGCTCGTATATTACTACACTGACAGCCACCGGCACCACACACTACAGGTGGTGGGCACCCGTCACCGTCACTTTATTCTTTATTTTTTTAGTGACAGTTTGAATAAAGAAAGGCCCGGTCACACATTGTGACTGTTGGAGTTCCCATTTCTTGTCTCACTCTTTCTTGCTCTTGCTCTCCCGCCATAGCTCTCATGTGCAAGCTTCAATGCTTCTCACCTTTCAGAAAGAGCCTTTACAACCTTGATATATCTTAGAAATATGGGTGAATGAAAATCTCAAAGTTATAACTCAACCTACTCAACTTTCAAAAAAACAAAAGCTGTTATATAAAAATTTAGCCAATTGGCAAATATTAGCCACTAATAAAGGAATCCTTGATGTCAATATATGTGCACATGCATGCTTACTTGAGGAAACAACAAAACATTAATTTAGGTAAACATACACTATCGAAACTTACCATTGTTCAATTCAATGTGCATGTTAACACATACTTGTGTGTGTGCGCGTGTTTGTGTGTGCGTGCACGCGTGGGCACGTGCCACTACATTGGGTTAGCATCTAAGAGTAAGAGATTAAATTTTCAATTTCTAAAATGATATTGCATTTGCAAGTATGGGTGAATAGAATTTGATATCTCCAATGCAATACAATTGTAGGTAAATAGTATCACTACTATCATGCACTTATATAACTTTAGCAAACATTCCTATCATTCTAAGCTTAAGGTGAGAAGACTTTTTGTTTTTCTCCTAAGCCCATGACCAACTTGCATAGGGTTCAAGACAAGAGATCCATCAGACATACCTATACTTGGATATTAACTTGCTATCGTTCAAGTTACGAGAGTATAAAACATGTAAAATAAAAAAGTAACCCGGGTGGTTGATGAGGGTGAGGACAAGTGAATCATGCCATAGCTTGCATAAAGCACTTACATGGTGGGGCACACATCTTCTTAGAGTGGTGTAAGAGACTTACATCTTCTTAGAGTGGTGTAAGAAACTTTTTGTCACACTCATCTCCATGAGCTCACAAATCCTGTATAATGTGACAAAATTTGACCTTCGCCTCTCTACATTACCTTCTTGATTCTCCAGTGCACATGTTAGCTTTAAAAAGTTGTCTTTGACTTGGACATCAATTGAACATGGTGGCACCTATGTATCCCATGCTTAATCCATGAAGTGGATGATAATGACTAGCAAAATCCCATTGTCAAAGGACTACCCCTTCAAATAAGCTAGTAGTCATGAAAATTAATGGTGGAGACAATTGTAGTGAAAGTGGTTGTGCTTTTGAGCATGTGCAATGACAAACATGAGTACAAAATATTTTTTAGTTATGATCAAACTCTAATAAGTGCTTTCCATTAATGATTTGAATAGTGATGAGGTTGCAACAACACTCGCATCTATGGATATGAAGATCCAAGAAAAGCTCCCAAAAAGAATATTTGTAACACTCTTGCCCTTGTGATGCTTTTTATTGCTTTGACAAGGTGTTAGAAGCAAGACAGCAATAGGACATGTTGAGATCTTAGATTGCTAGCAATTGTGGAGCACCTCCACTTGCAAGAAGAAGGGTAGTACGACTTAACATGATGTTAAACCCTTATTTTGTTAATGTGGTATGTTATTTCTTCTGACGTTTTAAGGTGTTGCTATTGAGAACTTTAGTCTCCCAATATAAATTTGGCATATGTATGTAGACATATCATTGTGTGATTACTATGTTCTATGACTGTATACTTTTGACAAGGTTGATATATTTACAATGGATAACACAAAAGTAAAATGTAAAAATTGTAAATGTGGTCTCTAAAATAAACAAAAAAATTTACATGAGAAAATGGTTTGTATTAATAATAAAGGGAATAACTTCTTGTTACAAAACCTTACATCCTTAGAAAGGATAGTATTTTGGCCACATCAAAGCTACCCAAGATGCTAAGATTACCCACTTGATCCCAATAAATATGAACTTTGGATACAAGTAGAGAGCTGACATAGGCCTGGATTTCTAGTAATCCATATGGAGCATAGCACCACCAACATGACAGATTGAGCAGTAAGGTAGCTATGCTTATTTGAGGGATTAATAAAGCCTAGCACCCAAAAATGTAGACCCTTTTCTCTATCTTTAACCTGAGGCCGGAAGTTATTAAAAAGCAGAACCCAATTTTTACCAAAGAGGCAGTCATCTAAGAAAGCATGTTGAATGGAATCTTCCCTATTTGCAGAAGCAAGGACCATTGAAAATGCCCCTCCTTTTTAGCTTGAATACATAGAACAATGCACCTATCATTCCCTTCCAAAAGAAGGGAGAGTACTTGAGTGGGAATCGCAATGCCCATGTGTTCCCAAAACATTCTATGATCTTATCTACTGAGAGCATGATACCCCATGCTTCAACTAACATGTTGTTGGCTCTACTTACATTCTTAAGCAACTTCATCTTAATGTCCCTCGATTTGAGTGAGCTAAGTAGATCCTTCCCCTCTATCTTCAGGTAGGAGAATATGGATTTATTAGGTATGGACACCTTAAGTTAGTGCAACATGAAAGGACCCATTCTCTGGTGAGCTGGGTTGACTAGGGCAGTCTACCTTGAAATGCTTGAATTTATTCAAACCTTTCTTGATCAATTGCAGGGCTTTGTGCCCCAACATGGATATCAAGGGGGGTCAAATCTCCTAAATGAGTAAAATTTGTCTACATAGTCCACTTTAGTGGAATTGTGATTAGCATCAGTCATGTCAAGAATAGTTTCCTAGACTTCTTCAATTCCAAAGTGAAGCCATGGGATTTAACCTTAGGGCATGTAAGCACACCAAATCAGAAATTGGTAGCCTCTAGGTATTACATAACTTGCAGTTTCTTGCTTTGAGCATGTATGCTAGCATACATGCCCACAATAAATTTTCCAGGTAGCATCCCCTCTCAGAAGCTTGGCTCTCAATGGATGAACCTCTCATGAGGGGTCTAGGATGCTTAGGCCCCCTTCTAGGGGAAGGGCCTTGATCTTTTCAAGAGCAATGAGGGCGGAGTACCTGACCTTACGTTGTTTCCCCCATAATAATATGCATATTATCGAATCCCATTGTTTCTGCTCTTGGTTTCCCTAGTGAATGAAAGGCATATAGAAAGTGAACATTGGTTATATAAAAGTGGAGAGGATCTTGAGCCAAATATGCAGGGGCCAATTGGTGGTTGACCAACTATTTACTTTCTCTTGAACCTTGTTGAGCACCCAAGATGGTCTACTTGACTTGTGAATATCCACACCCAAGGGTATTCCCAAATATCTAAATATGTTGCCTCTCCCTACAGTGTTGCCTTTCCATTGGAGGCTCAATAGGTTAGCTTGAGACACACTCACCAACTTGGATTTGTTTATGTTAATGGCAAACTCAATAGCCTGCTCATAGGTACATAAGATATCCATGGCCTTCTCAAAATTCTCATTCTGAGCCCTTAGTGACATCAAAAGGTCATCCACAAACCTTTGGCCCGATAACTACTTACCTCTATAGTGGATGCCAATCTAGCTCCCCTTTGTCACCTAGCTTCTCCAAGGTGTATAATAGAGGGTGGTTGGTAGTAACAAACAAAATGGGGTCAAGGGGGCATCCTTGCCAAATATCATAGAAGGCTAGGAAAGGATTTTGTAAAAGGCCATTGAGGGAGACACTTGTTTGGGCCTAGTTGACTGCCATCCTCAGGAGTTTGGCAAATTCATGAGAAAAACCCATCTTTTTTAACACCAACTCGATGCATAATCAACTAACTCAGTCAAATTCTTTTTTGATGTCCCATTGAAGCAGCACTACCTCTTGATTGGAGGCTGTTGCCCAATCCAAAGCAATCATGGCATTCAGCATGTTGTCTGAAAGGCTCCTACCCTTGATGAACCCAAATTGGTACTTTTTGATGTACATGCTTAGAAGGGGCATCAACCTATTTTCCACGGCCTTAGCAAAGATTTTCTACACTGAGTTGAGAAAATAAATTGGCATCCAATCTTTAAGTTGTGGAGAATGCCTTTGTTTAGGGACTAGAGTAATGGTACTCTCCAGCTAGGATTTTGGAAACTCCCCCCTCAGCCAGTACCAACTCCTTAGTTGAAACGAAGGAATTTGACTATGATCCTATCCGAGTGTGGAGACTTCTTGGTGTCATTTGCCCACTCCTCCTCCTTACGTTCTCTAGAAGTTAACCAGACCCTCTAGAGGGTGATGGAGTGTTGCATTGTCTTTATTAAATCTCCCCATGGGACTTGGTGGCCTGTAATCATAATATCTTCAATGAACTTGACTAAGGCGCCAATAGTATACATTCATTCAAGGTCAAAGGATCCTTGTCCTATTCAATCGAGACTACCAATATGCTACCCTCCTGCAATTGGACGACCAAGGATGGATTCCCAGTGCTTTTTACTATTGTCATGCATCCTGAGTAGTGACTAGTGCCTCCACTCACAAAGCACATGTAGTCTTTGTAGGAAAAATGTGTGTCCCCCCACTTATGAAGCTTGTGGTCTTGTGCCAAGAGGATATCAAAATCGTGATTGTATACCCAACTCCAAAAGAAGTGTCTTTTGGCCCTTGCATTTAGGCCTTTAAAATTGATAATTGCAAGTTTAATTTTCTCTTTGTCCATCTCCATTAGCACAACTGTGAGGGATTTGGGTAGACTCCTTCCCTTGTTCCTTGAGTTCTTTGCTATCTAGCTTCTCAAGTATGCCGTTGGCATTGCCTTCTTCTATACCCACCCCCCCCCCCCCCCCCCTTGAGGTAGCTTGGATCTTTGCATCTAGCCCAAAGTATTTCTTCTTGAGTTGGGCAAAAGAGCTAGTCTTTTCTCTCGAGTTCTTTGGAATGTCCACCTTAGACTAGAACCCCTTAACATACTGTTGGTTTGAGATGGTAGCATCTGAGTTGTGGTTATTAGAATGTGGCGGGGAGGACTTGCCTTTTTTGCTCTTGACTTGCTACTAGCCCTCTCCTTCATTGCCTCCTTGTCCTCAAGGGCTTTTCCTTTCTTCGCCTAAGAGTTATTGTTGACCACATCCACCCATGCACGGTTCTTTGCTAGGTAATCTCCATCCTCTTTACTCCCCAATTTAGGGCATTCTCTAATATAGTGGCCCCATTTCCAACAATTGTTGATGCCAAGCATTTTAGTAGATTTGGTTGGCATTTCATCTACTCAAATTGAAATAACAACTCTACTTCTCCCTTGTTAGTTCCTCTTTTATTTCTAAACATCAACCATTGCATTTTCCATCAACATGTCAATAATCTTATTCTTCCTTAAACTCCTCTTCTATTTCAAAACATCAACCACTACATTTTTCATCAAGAAACTATTGATTCACATAGATGTTTCATGTGGTTGAAGATGTTAAGTGCATTGATAAATATTGATTCACATTGATTTTACATGTGGTTGATTCACATTGATTTCTTAGTAAGCACTAGTTGTATTTATGCGAGATGGACAAAAAGAGATATTAACATCCATAGATAGGGATGAATGAATAGTGAAATAACACACACACACACACACACACACACATTTCACACGTTCAACATCTCACAAGTAAATGCATTATTGCAATTACACAAGCATGTTGTCTATTATAGTGTATCAGTGCATATGACTAGTTACATGCTTTTGTGAATAATCTCAACAAATAACCTATTCACATTCATGGGCTTTTATACATTGAAGTGCCTCATTCATTGCACACAAAGCGTGCTATTTGTAATTCTTTCATGAGCAAAGGGAAGTTGCTTCCCTTTACTCATCACAAAAGCCTAAAGCGAATGAGGGGAAGCCTCATGAGCTTTGTAAGTTCACCAACGCACAACACACAATTAGTGGGTCTGGCCAGCAATGCCAGCTAGACCAGGTCTATTAAATAATTAATGCAATCATTGCAAGTTAATTACTCTCTTTTCAAAAAGTGTAATGGGACTTTATACAAGGCTAATTCATCATAATTAACAAAATGAGGGGTGTTACGTGACCAGAGGTACTCACACACAAAATTGAGTATAGCAACTTCAATGGGAAACTTATATCATCAAGTATCACAAAGTGTGCATGCTTGAGACCCCAAACAGATGGGTAGCATTCCATTGATAGTGTTTAATCAACAGCAGTCCTTAAGTGACCCTAGAATCGCAACCGCTTCTAGTTCCTTGGAGTTGAGCATTTCCCTGCTTTGCTTCTTTGTGAAAAAAACCTCGAGGGGGAGGGTTGCTTTGGTGGCTACTTCTTTGACTTTTCCTCCTAGTTGAAGATCTACAATACAAGTAACTTGCTTTGTCCATTGAGTCCATTAGGCTTTTTATTAATAAACAAGCATTCATTTGTCAATAACCAAATGGCCCATGAATAGATTCTTTCGATTATAGTCCACAAACCCGTTGGAAACCTATGGCCTTTTGATTATAGCCCATAAACCTAGTGGAAATCTATGGGCTAATTCTCCCATAAATAGGTAAGTTCTCATTATAGGGTATAGACCTTGTGGGCACCTATGGGCTTCTCCCAAGAGGAGTTATTTCCATGCATAAGCTTGGGGTGAAAAGCGAACATAATTCTCTATAGTTCCTTAGGGGTGTATTGATTAGATGGGCCATAATTCTCTGTAGTTCCTTAGGGGTGTCTTGATTAGATGCGCAGACGATGAAGAGGTGGGGGATATAGGGCAAATACCATCCCTCTTGCCTATTTTTGCAGCACTTTCATTTGCCCAGACTGCCTTGTATTATATTATATATGTATTCCTGTGCGCGCAAACGTGCATATGTGTGTATATATATAATCACGTATATCTATAATCTCACGCAGTATTTGGTAGCCTTGCTGACAGTCCAGATGACGACATCAGGAGTCCGAACGGACAAACGATTCTCTCTCTCTCTCTCTATGCGTATCTATACATATGTATATATTGTAACCATTCCTTCTTACTCTGAATCTTCTTCACATATCTAGTCTTCGTCTCAATTTGAAGCAAGAATTATTAATCAACCCAGTAACCTTCTAAGTCCTCTCCCTGTCCTTCATATGTCTTCAACGATAATTAGTACAGTGCTTCCATGGCAATGCTTCTTCATTCGTTTGACTTGATCTTGCTCCTTTGCACAGGATTTTGAAGTTGTATCGTCCCCATAAGCTTCGGCAGATGAACATTCGGTTCTCTTCTCAGTATATGTTCCATTCAAGTTCATTGTCATGGTTAAGAAAACCCATCAGGGATGAGCTGTTTACCATTAGTGTGGAACAAGAATATCAATTCAGCAAACCCTCTGATCAATCTATTTCTGAAGGATCAGTGAGGTTCTCATCTGCGAGAATCTCCTGCGATTTGGGGTGTGCTTAGAATATGAATTCAGCAAACCTTCTTATCAATCTCTTCTGAAGGATCAGTGAGGTTCTCATCACACAGAGTCTTCTGTGATTTGGGGTGTGCTTAGAATATCAATTCCCTGAAGGATCAGGGAGGTTCTCATCTCAGAGCATCTCTTGTGTTTTGGAGTGTGCTTTCCTTCACAGAAAGAAGTCTTGAGAGAGTAGGCATCGCCATGGACAATGCAAAGGCCTCAACTCAGGAGAATGGCAAGGTTGACATGGCCATCGATATGAGAAGTGGCGAACTAGATGGAGCACAAGCATCCAGTTCAAGTCAAGAATCACAGACACAATGTGAGTTCATGTCTGCAACAAGAGATTCAGCTACCTTGGATTACCTTAAACAGCAGGATATTGTGCTCATTCGTATACCTTTGTATGTACCTGCGGATTTATTCTTGCAATCCCATCTATGTGGATACATGGCTGCACTATGCCAATCAACAATGGTCATATGTGCAGCATCTTGCATGTAATTTCAGATGGGAAAAAATGGGATAGTGGTTAATGTTTCTGCTCTTCAGTCTGTCCATGCATTAGGGCTTGGCAATTTGATTGATAAGCTTTAAGTAGCATACTCTACTTTCTTTCTGCCATTTTCTTTGTCAAGGATGTGAAGAATGTGACCAGATGCATTTTGAACTTCGCTTTTCCATGCAACTAGATATGTCTTCTTCCATCCACGACAAATAGGCTGGTTGATATTTTACAGAAGGGCTGTTGTATCTTTCTAACTATATGGATCATCTGTTTTCACAATTGATTTGCATGTTTGACAAGCACTGTTCAAAATTGCATTGACTGTTGTTTGGATGCAGCTGATAGAGTGCTCATGATTCTGGCTTCAAGTTTGATGTTTCTAACAATACTTCAATTTTGCTGCTGCTGTTCAGTTCAAGGGCTATTCAAGAAACTTTCTGTACTCGATCGGTACCTTTACGTATGGATACTCATTGACATGATTGTATCAATAGTGTTTGGCTACTATGTGAAGGGCATCAAGAGTAAACTTCAAGTTGCAGAAATAGCATCTGTGTCTTTACCCATTGCAATAGGACTATGGGTGATGATGTACCCAGTCCTGTGCAAGGTTCAGTATGAGATCTTGGGCAGGGTAATTCGACAGGCTGGAGTTGGCAAGATGCTATCATTGAGCATGGTTCTAAACTGGATTGTCGGGCCTGCTCTCATGACAGGGCTGGCATGGGCAACCTTGCCTGACCTTCCTGGGTACCGGGCAGGGGTGATTCTAGTCGGCATTGCTAGATGCATAGCAATGGTGTTGATTTGGAATGAGCTTGCCGAAGGAGATAGCCAGCTATGCGCCGTGTTGGTGGCCATCAACTCAATCCTACAGATAATTCTCTTCACTCCTGTGGCGCTTTTCTATTTGAAAGTAGTCTCAGGGGGCCATGGTTTTCATGTCAGCTCATGGGTGGTCGCGAAGAGCGTGCTTCTGTTCCTGGGTGTGCCACTAGCTGCTGGTATCCTGACTAGAGCTCTTCTTATCCCTTCCTTTGGTCGTACATGGTACAACTCCAAGTTCATTCCTCTCATAGGACCTTTTACACTCGTCGGCCTTCTCTTCACCATATTCATAATGTTCTCAATTCAGGCACATCAGATTGTGACCAATATCGGTCATGTATTTCGGGTGGCAGTGCCTTTGCTTCTTTATTTTGGTATTGTTTTCTTCTCTTCTCTGGGTCTTTGCAGAGCCTTGAGAATTCCTTATCCATTAGCTTGTACACAGTGCTTTACTGCAGCCAGCAACAACTTTGAGTTGGCTATAGCTGTAGCAGTGGCAAGCTTTGGTATCGATTCGCAAGAAGCTCTAGCTGCGACAATTGGCCCTTTGATCGAGGTCCCGGTGTTGCTGCTGTTTGTCTATATTGTTAGCTTTTGCAAGAGGAAGTGGGTTGTGTAGACAGGTTGGCACAAAGCAAGTGGTTGGAATGTGGAATCAAGCATATATAGTTTCTACTTTCCTGGACAGTACAGGATTGTTAAAGTTCATCTTTATTCTTTTTCAAATTAATAGAATAAAAGTACTGAATGATTTTATTCTTTCAAGGACAGGTCATGGAAAAAAAAGAGCCACAGCTGCAGGTTTCAATTACATTCATAAATTTATTGAATGATGTTAATGCTTTCATGGAGTCTGCGTTCATGGAAGGAAAGAGTCACAGGCTGCAGGTCTCAGTTACATCGTTAAATTGGCTGAACCAAAACATGCTGTAAACATCTCGTTTATGTTTGTTCTGAATCTCAATACATCAAACTTTTTCTACAAAATTGCAAATGTGTCTATGCGTGGAAATGATGTCAACATCTGAGGTATGTCCATGGCTAGAGGCTGGGGCTTCCTTCAGCACTTTGTTGATGAAGAAAACTTAATGGATGGACTTGTGTACATGTAGGATCCAGAAAACGACATTCCCTAGCTTCACCAAAATTCACAGATAGTTTCATGTATGGTAGGTTATCTGGTAGGATAATCATCTAATCATCATGAATTACAATGTAATAAAAAATCTCCTCATGGGTTTCTAGTATGGTAGGTTATCTGGTAGGATAATCATCATGATTTACAATGTAATCAAAATCTCCTCATGGGTTTCTAGTATGGTAGGTTATCTGGTAGGATAATCATCATGAATTACAATGTTATCAAAATCTCCTCATGGGTTTCTAGGAATATGTACTGACAGTGTTCTCTTATGGCAGAATCGATTTAAGTTTCTATATGATTGATATGTTTAAGTGGGCAAGCAATTAGTTATCATCAGTTAAGTTTGTTGGATTGATTGCTCAAGGCAAAGCCAAAACTTTGATTGTCACCTTATGAACTCCAAAGAAAAAGAACGATAATCTGATGCATTCAAACTCTGAACTCAGTCTCTGATTGCAGGAAGTGGGCAGATAGTTGTTTTTGGTGATGTATTTGCTCGTTTGTGGGTGGTGACATGCAGGGATGTGTGAGTGGGTTTATTTGGGGCAGGGGGGTGGGATGTGTACTGTATTATAGCCAACCCTCCATCTTCTGGATGCTTGATAGGCACCCTACAACCTGCATATATGATGAAAGTCAGTTCCCATTCCAAGCTGCAAGCTACGGTGCATCACATACTAGCCTTGTTCACTCTTATCTGTGATCTATTAATTCACAAGTTGCCATGATCCCTCCTGTTAGTGTTGCTGCTGCTGCAAGCAAAGCATGATTCTAGTAAAGACGTCTTGTACTTGCCCTAAACAAGCTTTGGATCCATTGTTATAAGCCTACTTCAGACAAGTCAACATGTGGCTCTCTGCTAAGCCAAATGGTAGATGACAAGCTCTGTAGGAAAAGATTGTAAAAAGCAAGGCTGGACTAAGCGGAATGCATATAAGAATAAACAAGGCCATGGTACTAATTGAGCATACATAAGTGTGAATAAGGCCATGCTAGGTGGAACACACATAAGAATGAAAGAGGATATACTAATTCAACAAATATAGCAATTGGATTTTCATATAGAGTATACTCGGTCTTAGTTCTTTTGCTAAAATATACTTGCAATAGAATGTCTTTGAATTGTTTCTAGTGTTGTTATTTGGGCTATCGTTCACATTAGTCTATTAGGCCTAAGTCATTAGGGCCAAGTTTGAGACCAAATGGGTCTTATAAAACTTTAGATTAATCTTTAATCACATCCTAACTAGATAAAGTTAGGATAAGAATGATACCTTATTAACTACTTGTTTATCTCTAAATTTGGGGGAGAATCAGCATTAAATAGTGGTGCGAACTCTCTTTTTTCTCTCTCTTCCCTTTGCTTTTGTGTATACTTCCTAAAGATTTTGACAAAGACCTTAAAAATGGAATCCTATTTTCCAACAAACTTGATTACGACTTTTGAATGCTTATTTTTCAAATTTTCAATTTACTTTTTTAAAGACTTAACTTTTTTCATATTTTTGCTTTTCTAGGTTCTAAATCTTTTGTTGTTTTGATACTGACTTCTCTTCTTCGTTTTCTTTCTCCTCTTGGTTGTTCTCTTTCTTTGTGTTTGTCCACACCATTGGAAGAAGCTTGAGGTACAATTCTCGTTTGCATTTTTACTGGTTTTAGAACTCTTACTCTCTTAATGTATTCGTATGTCCTGTTCTAAGAAGTTGTTATCCCAACCTAATAGGAAGAGGTAAGACAATTGACAAGGTAATTGAAATGTCAAATTTGTTATGGTTTCAGAAGTCATTTTCATTATTATAGAAAATTTGTATTTTTTCTCCTTTCTTACTATTGCCCTTGCTCTTCATTGGAAGAGGCTTGCTAATTGTATTGAAAGAATAAAGAAAGTTATGAAGGTAATTCAAATGCTACTGTAAGGAATTAATAAGACTTTTTCATTGTCATAGGCCTTTGGACTCCTTAATATTGCCCTTGTACTTTTTATGTATTCATATGTTGTATTGAAAAAATCTTGGTATGCCAATTGAATATGAACAAGCTAGGGATTTGCCAAAGTAATTGGAATGCTGAAGTAGTTCCTATTTTTGTTTGTAATTGTTCACTTATAGCCATATCTTCAATTGTTAAAGGTCTACAACTCGTTTTTGCTTTGAAAACAAATAGATAAGCTCAAATGAAAAATAAGAGTAATATTATTAGTGTTGTAAAAGAAAAATATTCCGCATGAAGAGAAAAAAACCGTAAGGTTCTTGTCAATCAAGTTGAAGCCAAAAGGCTAAGATATGAAGGCAAGAAGTACATTGATTTGTGAGTAAATGAAGGGTTATATCTAGAGATCTATTAAGAAGTCAACCACGCAAAATTTAGACTCTTCATGATACAATCAGGTTTATTAGAGATGAAAATGATGGCTTATTAGGGCAATGTAATAATTTGCAGTCTCAATAGATAACTGAGGCTCACAATATGAGGTAATTTCTTTGTCTTACAATCATTCTACTTGTGAGATAAAGCATGGACAACAAGCAATGGATACAAAGCTAAAAACAATGGAGGAGGAAATAGTGAAGCTCAAGGAAAAAAATGAATTACGAAAGGATCAAGTGGCTACATTAAACGCCTCACTAACTTCAATTGGTTTCAATCTAGATAAAGGCATTTTAAAAGCCTTGACAATTTGACACCAAAGGGTGGAGCTTCAAACGAAGAATGAAAAAGAATATAAAAGATATTGACTTCAAGAATTTTCATATTAGAAAATGAATAGCACACCAAAATAGTGAGGACACACCAAAACAAAGGAGATATTATTACTTTGCTAAGAGATCTGAAATCAAGCTCCCTATTCAAAGATGTGTGGAAGGATCTACAATACATAGTTGAACCATGGCAAGTTTTGGAAGCATATGATAATGCCACAATAAGTAGACAAGGATACAAAGCAATTAACAAGGTGATAGTGATGACGAACCTTCGTCAGCATCATCAAAGCACTTTTGTTCTTCTTAGACCATACATTCTTGCAAAAAAGAGGAAAAAGCAAAACTTGAAAATCAAAAAGCTTCTAAGTGACTGTAAGTACATTAAATGGTTTTTACAAAAGTCGCATTGTACTATTTATTACATTTTCATTTATTGTTTTCACATAGTTATGCCATCATACAGATGATTGTAACTCATGGTCTCATAGGTCATTTTGGCCTTTTTGCTGACATTAATATTTCATTTCATCTCTCTCTCTCTCTCTCTCTCTCTCTCTCTCTCTCTCTCTCTCTCTCTCTCTCTCTCTCTCTCTCTCTCTCTCTCTCTCTCTCTCTCTCTCTCTCTCTCTCTTATTGATCGAGACAGGGCATGTAGTGGACACGCAAGAGAGACGAGGTTATGCAAGCTGTGTGGACTACAGAGTGTAGAATTAGAGGAGCACATGATTATGACATGCCCAACATATGCACACATATAGGCTGACTTTGATATCCCTTTACAAGGGCCACCTCACTAGTTTTTGACCACTACTCCTAAATCGAAGTTAGGGGCTCTCATCACCCGCATGTTACACTTTCGGGAGAACCATGCTGCATTGATTATTCTTTCACTGTAGCTACCCCTTTCCTACCATGAGGAGGAGAATCATTGTATATCTGAAAAGGTCCCATGGGTCATAATTTGGCCTTCCGTGGATGATAATAAACTACTCTACTCTAATCTACTCTCTCTCTCTCTCTCTCTCTCTCTCTCTCTCTCTCTCTCTCTTTTGGGATGTCACGCTATCTCACCGTGTTTCTTTGGTTGAAAGTAGCATGTTGAATTCAAAGAGAGAATACATAGAGTACAAGCTAGACCCTTTTAAAAAAGGGTTAGAATATGAAATAATGCATCTAGATCCTTTTGAATGTGTGGACACAACAAATCTCTCTAAATCTCATATGTAGTTACATGGCACTAGCACTTCAAGGCCACCAATTATCTTGTGCATTCAAGGAGCCATTACTTCTCTTTTTGCTATTTTTAGCTTTCTCATCCTTTTTTGTTATACATGATATATCCCTCTCTCTCTCATTGCCTTAAAATGGGGATTCGAAATAAATTAGAAATCAAGATAGATACACTAGCATGGGAAATGTCCACTTCTTAAATTTGTGAAGCCTAAATTATAGTTAAGAGTGTTTAATAACAAAATAATTTTTAGTAAATATAACCTTGCTCCTATAAATTTTTAAGTATGTAGAATGACAAGATGGGATCATCAAATTCTATGTATCATAAATCTTTAAAATTGTGCCACTAAAATTAGCTAGAAAATGATCATCATAATAAACTAGTACCTATTAAACAAGTGAAAGTTTAAGTTAGTATTTTATGGTTTTCAATCCTAGGAAGGAGGTTTCCTTATTCAAGTGATCCACAAAGTCCTCCATTTCTCAAAGCTATGCAATATATCCATGTAATAGTCATGCCTAAGGCTTATGAATTTCTTAAAATTATTTAACTAAAGAAATATATTCCCAAGTATAAGAAGGAGAAAAGATATGCCTACGTGATTATCCAAGTCGACAAGAAGGGTACAAACCAAAAAATAGAATTCATACTTCACTTTATAGGATGAATAGTTCAATGTTGCTCTAAAATCTTGAGGAAGCTTCTATAGCCTTCTCTTTACAATCCTCCTTTGGATGTTGAAACTTCCGTGAAATAGTAGTGTATAAGTATTGGATCTTATAACCAATTTTTTCAATCTCCACCATTTCTTAAAGCTTTGAAACTCCTAATGAAAGTACAACATGATTTGACAATATCATATGCTATGTGATGAGTGTTATGTTGAAGATTTTTCTAAACTGTGAAAGCAAGAATTTCATCCAATTTTATAAAGGAGAAAAATGACTTAGGTAGAGATTGCTCTTTATAAACAATTTCTTCTCCAATATAATTGACCAATATGATAGGGTCCTATGAGAATTTTTCATCATAAATGACAACTTAATTAAATATTTCTCTTTCCTAATAATTTCTTTTACAATATGATTAAGATTTATGATCCTTTGAGCATTCTATATCAACTTCTATCTTATATCCAATTTCTAGATCTTCTAGAGACTCTATATAACCAAATGGTGTGGTTGCTATCTTCTTCTCCTTTAGGATCTACATTTCTACTTAAACGAGAAAAGAAATTACAGGAATAGAGTAAATAGATAAAAATATAAGTTTGAAATTGACCCAGACCTTATGTCACATAGGGTGACAATCTGACAATCTCGAATTGCTCTTTTGTGCACCAAAGGGTTTGATGAAGAATGAGACAATTTCTTCAAATTTGACATGTTTAAAGACTTATCAATGTATATTGATGTAATTGTGAATGCTATATATGAAAAAATATAATAATCTTAAGTAGAAAACATGATAAATTTGTAATGAATGAAGCTGAGAGGAGAGAGGAGAATGAGCAAAAGAGAGAGAAACAGGGGAAGAAGAAGAAAGAGAAAGACTAAAAGAGGAAAGAGAAAGATAAGAAATGGGAGAGAAAGAGGGAGGAAGCAATGGAACCTGAAGGAGAAGGTGAAGAATCTGTTTTTGATTATGACTGGATGCCCTAAACTAGGTCTCTTACACCTTATATACCCTGGTCAGTGTGACTGGGTATCCAACTCCTAGTTCCCATGTATCTCACTCGTTACATTCCATCCCAACCCTGAAAGTTTTGTCACGATTGTGGGAGAGAAGGAAGGAGTCTCACTTGTAGCTTTCTTGCTTGCACAATGGGGGAATACATACATAGGTGGAGGCTGAAAACAGTTTTCCTCTTCTTAGTTGTGTAAGCCAAAAAGAACTCTAGTACATAGAAATAGAAGAACCCTATATATGGGTCTCAAACCAAACTCAACTAACTAAGGTGGCATACTAACTGAGCCATGAACTAGAGTAGATAAGGATAGCTATCATCTAGCTATTATTCATGGGCGGTGTACCAACCGCATCTACAGCTAACAAGTCGGTGACATAAATGCATAACGGTCACCCTGGCATATCACGAGTGGAGCTCGATATCTCAACACTCCCCCTCGAGCTCAATCCCAATTCCTGCACACCAAGTAGGTCTCTGAACTTGCGCAGCTTCTCTGCGCCCAATGCCTTCGTAAATATGTCAGCTACCTGATCCTTTGTGCTGACATAAACTAGATCAATAAGACCTAGTAAAACCCTCTCCCATACATAGTGATAATGCACCTCAAAGTGCTTTGTTCTAGCATGATAGACTAGGTTATTTGCCAAGTGTATACTACTCATGTTGTCGCAATAAATGACAATTGGCCCATCTGTAGACTGATGCATATCATAAAGTAGCTTATGCAACCAAGCTACCTCGCATACAGCCATTGCTGCACCCCTGTACTCAGCCTCTGTGCTCGACAAGGCAACTGTAGGCTGTTTCTTGTTGCTCCAAGTGACTGTAGCACTCCCAAAAGAGAACACATATCCATTGGTAGATTGTCTATCAGAAATACTACCAGCCCAATCAGCATCAGTATATCCGTGCAATTGTATCTGAACCCCAGTCTCATAAAGTAGTCCATACTGCAACATGGACTTCACATACCTAAGTATGTGTCTAGCCGCATCCAAATGCGGTTTCCTTGGATCTTGCATAAACTGACTTACCAATCCAACAGCATAGCTCAAATCTGGCTTGGTAATAGTCATATAAATCAAACTTCCTACTATGCGTCTATACATAGTAGGGTCTTCCAAAAGCTCACATGCATCTGCGCTCAGCTTCACATTCTGCTCCAAAGGAACTGAAATAGGCTTACAACCTGTCATCCCATATTTGGACAGCATGTCCAATCCATATTTCCTCTGTAAGAGCCATATCCCACTTGGTGATCTAATCACCTCAATGCCCAAGAAATAACGAAGCTCTCCCAAATCCTTCATCTCAAACTTCTGCTTCAATAGCATTTTCACATGAAGGATATCTTCATCACTGTCACCTGTCATAATCAAATCATCAACATAAATGACAAGTAGCATAATACCTTTCTCTGTTTTTCTCACATAAAGTGAGAAATCTGCCTTGGAAATCTGAAAGCCAATAGTGACAAGATACTGTCCTATCTTGTCAGACCATGCTCTAGGTGCTTGCTTTAAGCCATACAAGGCTTTCTTCAACCTGCAAATAAACTCAGGATGAACAGCATGCACATAACCTGGTGGCTGCTCCATATAGACCTCTTCTTGCAAATCACCATGCAAGAAGGTATTCTTTACATCCATCTGATGTAAAGACCATCCCTTTGATGCAGCCATAGCAATGACTGCTCTTAAGGTTGCCATCCTTGCAACTGGACTGAATGTTTCTTCATAATCAATGCCATATGTTTGTGCATACCCCTTGACTACTAATCTTGCCTTGTATCTATTCACAGAACCATCTGCATTGTGTGTCACCTTATAAACCCACTTACAACCAATTGCATTCTTATCTTTAGGCAAAGGTACCAATTCCCATGTAGCATTTGCTTCCAAGGCATCCATTTCTTCATCCATAGCTTTCTCCCATTTTTCTTTTCCCATGGCTTGCTCAAAAGAAGTGGGTTCTGGTTCCTGTATCACTTTGACCATATAGGCATAGTGAATGACTGTAAATCCATCATATTTCAGCCTATCCACAGGATACCTAGCTCTGGTAGACCTACGCAAAGTAGGTTCACTCCCAGGTGCTCTCAAAACATCCCTAGTTTTCCTTACTCCAGGTGTAACAATAGAAGGAATACCCAACTCATAATCAATGCTCTGTTCTGAGCCACTGGATTCACCATCCACATAAGAGTGACCTGCATTCACATCAAACATGGGCTGATCTACCTTCTCTTTTCCTTTTTGTGAAACCTGCATACCACTATCTGCATTGTTTTGAGGAGATTCTCCTGATCTCAATCTGCCTGTCCATGGTGAAGAATGTGAACCACTGCTAGAGGACGCTCCATGTCCACTAATATTTTGTGACTGCTGTTGTGAATTCTGTGAAACATTACCATTTTGTACATTTACATCATCAATCACATTTACTGGTTTATACTAGCTACTCATCTCATCAAAAACAACATCTCTGCTCACTGTAAACTTACAAGTAGAAGGGTTATAGCATCTATACCCTTTCTGTTGCAGAGAGTAACCAATAAAGATGCACTTCTCAGCTTTTGGATCCAACTTGGATCTCAACTCATCTAGCACATGAACATAGGCAATCCAGCCAAAAATTTTCAAATGAGAAATATCTGGTTTCCTACCAGTATACTTCTCCTCTGGAGTCATCCCATGTATTGCTGCAGTGGGAGTCTTGTTCATTATGTAGACTGCTGTAGCAACTGCTTCAGCCCAATAAAAATCTGGCAAGTCTTTTTCATTGAGCATGGCACGAGATACCTCTCCAATATGTCTCTTTTTTCTTTCTGCAATTCCATTTTGTTGTGGGGTATGACTGCATGAATATTGTTACTTTATGCCATGCTCCTGCAGGAACCTTGCAAACTCATTTGAGAGGTACTCTCCCCCTCCATCTGACCTTAGGCATTTTATTTGCAGGCCTGTTTCTTTTTCAACCATAGCGTTAAGAATTTTGAAATGCCCAAAAACTTCACTTTTCTTTTTCATAAAATACACCCAAACTTTTCTGCTATAGTCATAAATAAAAGTGACAAAATAATGACAGCCTCCAAGATATGCAGCTTTAGTAGTCCATACATCAGAGTGGATTAGTTCCAATGGCTTCTTACCCTCTTGAACATGTCTAGGAAATGGTTTCCTTGCATGTTTTCCAAACTGACAGGCTTCACATACCTTATGCATTTCTGCCACCTTGAATTTAGGCAACCCTACAACAATGTTTTGGGCTTGCATTGATTTAAGTTGCTGTACATTAACATGACCAATGCGTTTATGCCAGATATCAATATCTGCAACTACACCGGTCCCATGTGCAAACATTGCTGCACTCAATTCAGGCATGTCTGCATCCAATGTAAACATTCTTCCCTTCTTCTTTCCTTTTGCTATCAAGCGACCTTTATTTTTCATATCCTCAACAAAGCATCCATGGGAATTAAATCTGGCCTGCAAGCCCTGCTCAACCATTTGACCAATAGAAACCAGGTTCTTGGTGATATTCAGGACATGAAATACATCCGACAGGTATTTCTTTTTCCCATCCTGCATAGACAAATGAATATTTCCAATCTGCACAATAGGATGTGCAGTATCATCACCAGTCTCCACAAATCCTGGTTTTTCCATTTTCCTTGCATCATGCATCCATTCTGCATGACCTGTCATGTGGTTTGATGCACCTGAGTCAACATACCACACATCGTTACTTGCTTCTGCACGTGTCACAGAATTGGTCATGTGCTGCACCATAAACAAATGCTCATTTCTGTCATCACCCTGTCTACTAGAAGATGCATAATTCCCTTGTTGCAGTTTTCCATTCATGATGTCATTCTGCTTTTTATAGCAGTCTTTAGCCATATGACCCATTTTACCACAGTAGTAGCATTCAACATTGCTGTTTGCATTTTGCCCTCTTTGCCATCCACCATGACCTCTTTGGCTCCTCCTGCCTCTAGAGTTACCACGTCCTCCTCCATAGGACTGGTTTTCTTGAGTTTGCTGCTTATTCTGATTTCTACCACGGCCTCCATATCGGCCTCCTCTACCTCTGCCTCTACCTCTTCCAGCATTTGAGTAGAATACAACTTCTTTTGAAGTTCCTCCTGAAGAAGATGCACCACCATTTCTCTATTCCTCAGAAATTAGAAGAGCAATCAACTCCTCAAAATCAGAAAATCTTTCACAGATGGAAATGGATGTTCGAAACTGTGCATAATCCTTTCCTAGACCATTCAAGGTCACAGAAACTAAATCATCATCTTCCATTGGCGACCCAATGGAAGCAAGTGCATCTGCAATCTTCTTCACCTTCATGTGGTAGTCATTGATGCTCATATTTTCTCTTTGCACATTGTGCAACTCTTGCTTGAGCTGCATTTTCCTGGCTTGCGTATTTGTGCTATACATTTTTGACAAAGTATCCCATGCCTCCTTTGGCGTACTTGCATCTTGAATATGCACAATCATAGAGTCTGAAATGCTGATAGACAGTCAGTACATAACTTTCTTGGCTCTCTCATGCCATGCTTTAAATGCCTGCATTTGCTGTTGATTGAGAACATCAAGAAGAACTGGTTCTTCTTCATTTCGTGCAATGAATTCCCAATATCCTTTTCCCATAAGGAAATTCGTCATTCTAAACTTCCATGCTTGGAAGTTGTTCTTGTTAAGCTTTTCAGTGACAATCTGTGAAAGAGAATCAGACGCCATTACAGAACACTGCAAAAAATTATGTCACTACAAAGAACACAACTTCAGCCTCACAAGGGCAAATCTGCAAAACTGATAAAAGTGGTATTTGACCACACAGTCACTTTCTAGTGACGATTTTGCATCAACAGGCAACAAGGATGATTTTGTAACTCCCAATGTCTCTGCGCACATGCATACGATGCAATTTCTACAGTAACTTTTCACTGACCTGTAGAATAGTGGTCGCACAGCATACAACTGGGTCTTTTCCTGAGTGCATGCAGAAAACTTTCGCCTCCAAAACAGGCCTCGAAATGGCCTCAAATAAAAAAAACAGAGCAACCGAGGGCTAAAGCCCCATCCCGCAGCATATACTGCCCTCTTGCTACACCGCGAAGGGCGTCTCAATCTGAGACAATGCACTCTTGCACTTTCCGGCTGTGCTACCTACAGAGACTTGCACCCAAAACAGAAAAATGAAAGCAACACTGGTCCTCTTACCAGAACACCGCGAACTTGGTTTGCTTTCTTGAGCTCCTTACCACGAACAAGGCTCTGATACCATGTCAAGATTGTGGGAGAGAAGGAAGGAGTCTCACTTGTAGCTTTCTTGCTTGCACAATGGGGGAATACATACACAGGTGGAGGCTGAAAATAGTTTTCCTCTTCTTAGTTGTGTAAGCTAAAAAGAACTCTAGTACATAGAAATAGAAGAACCCTATATATGGGTCTCAAACCAAACTCAACTAACTAAGGTGGCATACTAACTGAGCCACGAACTAGAGTAGATAAGGATAGCTGTCATCTAGCTATTATTCATGGGCGGTGTACCAACCGCATCTACAGCTAACAAGTCGGTGACATAAATGCACAATGGTCACCCTGGCATATCACGAGTGGAGCTTGATATCTCAACAAGTTTTTGTCCTAAAAAACAAATGACAACTAGAGGGACTTCACAAAGTGGCACAGAAGTGGGGGTGCAGAGTACTACTCTAATCCACAATCCACATTACAATGAGAAGAGTGGGTGAAGACTAGGGACAACATGCTGTCCACTACAGACCTACTGAGGTAAATCTACTATAACTTTTGATGGGCTACTCCAAATGGAGCGTGCCACATGTTGAAACGAAGCTTATGACAAGCACTCTCAATCCATGTAGGGAGCACAAGGCTATAATTTAGGTAGGTATAAAACTATTCTAAAACAATGTACAATTTGTAGGTAGTATGGGGTCAAAAGGGATATAACCAGCTAGTCTTTTACCCATTGGGCCACTTAGAGGTGAGAAAACTCATCCCCACAATGGTGGTTGGGTGCCATGAGTTTTCTTCCAAGGGTAGGCCTTTCCATTTGATGAGGTATTCCTTGATAAATTGATATCTCAAGTGCTTATCTCACTGCCCAACAATTGCCCGAGGAATATATAGAATGATGCCTTCTTCGTCTATGGGAGGTAGCTCTTCCACATAGTCCAGCGAGGTGCCAATGAAAGGCTTCAGCTAGCTGACATGGCACACATTGTGAATATTGGTGGTGGTGGGGAGCTCTAATAGATAAGCCAAGTCACTAACTCTCTTGAGGATTCGATAGAGACCATAGAAATGGTAGGCCAACTTATTATTGTTGCCCTCCTTGAGAATGGAGTAGTGGGACTTAGGCACTTTCAAGAGGACCAGCTCTCCCTCCGCGAAATCTAAATGCCTTTCTTTCTCATCAGTATAAAGTTTCATGTAGTCTTATGCCTTCTGAAGATTCACTTTACATTATCAAAGTAGGGCCTATATGCACTCCAACTCCTCTTTACTCTGGGGATTGATCGTATCATTGAACAAGACGGTAGAGGGAGGAGAACTCATACCATATAATGCCTCAAAAGGATAAACCCAAATGCTAGAGTGGGTGGAGTTATTATAAGCAACTTCAGCCAAGTAGATCCACATATCCCAATTGTGTTGTACATCATGGCAAAAGTGTGGTAGGTAGATGTCAAGCCAAAATACGATGATTTGGATGACGAGTATGAAGACTGCTATTCTACAAATGAGGAAAGTGAGGAAGAGGCCGATATTGTTCCATCCTTTCTTGGTAATGGAAAGGCCAATAATGAAATCCATAGTGATATGTGTCCATTTCTCTTGAGGAATAGGCAGGGGCTACAAGAGACCAATGAGTCTAAGCATGTTTTCAAGCTTGTTCTATTGGCATGGAATGCATCTCTTCCATGATTTTCCATATGAAGGGAGAAGTGTGGGGGATGAAAATCTTTCCATGGCACCAAATAAGGCCATGTTTGAGTTGATATTAGGAGGTTTCATCCATTACCCCATGCTGTTATTTCTGAAATATGTGACTGAAGTCCTCATCCACCAACAAATAGACATCTTAAAGTTCCTCAATCCAATCACTATGCAACTCTAAAATAGAAGACACTCTGCATGCTTACATCCCTGAGAGTGAATCAACCACTATGTTATCTTTTCCCCTAGTGTGAGAGATATCAAAATCATAGTTTTGTAGGGTTGTCATCTATCTCCTTTGCTTAGGAGTCAAAGTAGACTAAGTCATAAAGTACTAGAGATCTCAATGGTGGTCACTCTTCGCTCTAAAAAGCAGTTGTCGTATAGGTAGTGGTGCCATTTCTTAATAGCATGGAGAATGGCCAACATTTCGTAGTCATAAACATTCATTTGCATCTGCTTGTCATCAAGCTTGCGGCTCTCAAAAGCAATCATAACATACTCTTGCAGTAATATAGCACCAATACCTCAACCACCACTGGCATCACACTAAATGGTGAACTCCTTGGGGAAGTCATGGCATACGAGGATGGGGGCTAAAGTAAGCATTTCCTTCAACTGTGTAAAGATGCACTCAACAAAAGCATCCCAAAAAAATGATTCCTTCTTTAACCGATCGGTCAAAGGTGCTACAATGGTGGCATAATGCTTGATGAAGTGTCTATAAAATGAACAGAGACCAAGGAAACCATGTAATGAAGTAGTGGTGGATGGTGTGGGCCAGTCCTTTACACATTGCACCTTTTTAGGGTCACCATGTATGCCATTCTTTCTAACAATGTGCCCGAAGTACTCCAATGATGTCTACATACATATACACTTACTTTCCTTAGCAAACAACCTATACTCTCTCAAGATATCAAACACCCTTCTAATATGTGCCAAGTACTCCTCTTATGATTTTTTGTAAATGAGAATGTCATTAAAAAAAATGAGCACCAACTTTAACATGAAGGGGTGTAGGATTTTATTCATGAAACACCATATTGGGGAATATGGGAATTTCCCATAAGTTTGGGACATGTGGTCAAATCTTTGGATTTGTCATAACTTAAACAATATAACTCCAAATCAAGTGCTCTATAGCTCAATAGATTCCATTTTTCAAGTGCTTTCCAATGATAGGTCATATCATATGGTTTTGAGAGACTTATAGGCATATTATCCGGGTGCCACCTTTCTAGTATTCAAAAAATAGGAATTGGGAGATTCCCAAACTCACTAATATTGTGTTATGAGGCTCTGAGATGTGGTGAGGGCATTAGTCAATCCAAAAGGTATCACCAAAAAATGATAAATCCTACAATCAGTCTAAAAAGTTGTCTTGATCTCATCACCCTCTTGCATGCATATCTAATGGTAGCCAGAGCACAGATCAATCTTAGTGAAGAACCATACCCCTTTCAACTCATCAGCAAGTCATCAATTCGATGGATGGAATACTAGTTCTTAACAATGATCTTGTTCAAGTCCCTATAGTCAATGCACATGCAAAAAGAGTCATCTTTCTTCTTGACTAGCAGGACTAGAGATGCGTAAGGGGAGGAACTCAATTCAATAAAACCAATCTTAAGTAACTCTTTGAATTGCTTTTGCAACTTCTTCACATTCACACTTGGAGAGTCTATAAGGTGACTTGTTCACTAGCTTGGAATGGGGCTCTAAATCAAGTGGGTGATCCACTTGCCTCTTAGGGGAAAGGGCTATAGGCATTTGAAATAAATCATTATACTCCTCAAGTAAAGGCTTCAAGGCTTAATATTGAGACATCTTGGAGGATTGATCTCAATTTTTTGTATTCAAGTGCAAGACAAAGATCTGTGAACATTTATTAAACTCCCTTTTGAGTTGCTTTGTTGTAATTAGCCAAAAACCCTCTAAGTAGATGAGTTGTCCATGCATCATAAACTCCATGTAGAGATGAGAGAAGTCCATAGAAATTTTACCCAATTGTTTCAGCTAGCCACAATCCAAGACAACATCAATGGGGCCCATGTCTAATGCGATTAGATCAACTGATGCCACATAACTTTCAACCAAGCATAGGGGAACTTTGGAGCATACATGTGTGATGATTTGTTCTTTACTATTTGATACCTGAACTTTTAGGGGGTACTATAATTCCATAGCAATGCATTTTAATCGATCAATGGATAATCTATTGACAAACCTATGAGTACTACCACTATCCACAATGATAAATACATACTTTCCATTAATACTACCTTGAATGTGTAGAGTGCCTGGGCTCCTAGAGCCAATCCAAGAATCTAAGGAGATGGAGCAAAGGGTGGTGGTAGTCAGGTGGGGTGTAGTAGGGGTGATGAAACCAAGAGCATGGGATGGGTAAGTGCCTAGATAAAAGGGAAACCCATCCTATGGATCATAGAACTACTCTTGGTCCAAATCCTCAGCATACTCATCATTTTTAGCATGTAATTCCTCCTCATCATTGCTCCAATCTTCCATCACACACATGCTATGAACTTTGACCTTAGTTGTCTTATAAGGGCATTTTGAGGCATGTCAGTCGTATACTTGTCACCACATTTAAAACATAGGCCTTTTTCTTTTTGCTCCTTCATAACATTTGGGGGGATGAATTTTTTACCATTTGGACTATTTGAGGCTAATGCCATTCAAGATCTATGTTCACCCTATTTACTATCACTATTAGAGCCAAGGGCTATCCCAAAAGTACATTGTTTTATTTTAGTATGGATGGAGGGGTAAGTAGGTATTTTGGGACTTCTGCTAGCTATGGGGTTGCCTCTAAAAACACCCCCATATGGGGTTGACCTCAATGGGATGCAGAGATGTCCATAACCTTGCTAAGAATTCTCATGTTTACAGTACTTTCTTGCATATCTTTCATCCAATTTAATTGTATCAAATAAGCTAGAAGGATTTTGTACCATGACATCCATGGATACTAACCCATAGATGTACTTGTGCAATTTTGCATCATCACTAATACTCTCCACATACATAGTCAAGTTTATAAATTGATTTATGAACTCCCATACAGTGAGATTGAGTTGGTCAAGAGTGTACCATCATTGTGTCAATCACTCTTTTTCCATAGGGGATACAAATACTTGAACCATTTCTATATTAAAGTCTTTCCAATTGCACAACATTGTCCCTAGCAAGTCTAGCATTAAGATTGAAGAGATTAATATCATGCAGACTAAATTTGATGATGATTTTATACTAGTAGTTTCTTCTCTTGATACCTCACAGCTGACTAATGCTTTGTTAGGATATACTCAGTGTTGGCTAATATATTTAGGGGATTCCTTTCATGTGACCCCTCTTAGAGAGTGGGTCCACTCCTATTGTAGTATGACTAGGTTTGTCGGTTTGGGTAATGTCCTCTGGCATTAGAGATTGTTGGTATTAGTGATGTCTAGTTGCAGTTTGGTTCAAGTAGAAAGTACTCTTCATAATGTATGTCATGTCTCAGATCTCACAAAGAGCCTTAAACACTATATTAGGAAGTTTGGGAATTTTCATATACTTTGGGAATTTATAGGATGGTCAATATTTGGTCACATGGTCAAATTATTACCCCCTTCCTTGAAAAAGAAATTTCTTCTAAATACTATATAGGCAAAAGTACCAATTTCCATATTCAAACAATAGATTAAGATTTAGCCACATGGTCAAATCTTTATTTCTAATTTGAAAGTGAAACTTGGTTTCTCTAATATAGTGTTCTTATCTCTGCTGGCACTTTGGATAATATAGGTTATGTAGTTTCTTTTGGTGATTCCTCATGGAAGATTATCCGTGGAAATCTTGTTATTACACATGGTGCTAAGTCCAATATTCTCTACCCCTTTCTTGTATCTGGGTTAGTTTATCATGTTTTGGCAATGGATGCAGTTCCACATGTATCTCCTTGTTGGCATCGTCATCTTGCATATGTCCTTGAACAGAATGAAAATGCTTATCCATTTGAAGTATCTTCCGTCCCTTGACTTTAAGTGATTTGAGTCTTGTGATTATTGTTTATATCACAAGCAGACACGTAATATGCATAAAACGTCTGGTATGATGAGCATGGATGAGCCTTTGTCTCTTTTTCATTTAGATCTATATTATGGTTCCATGCCTTGAAAGTCATTAGGTGGTGTGAAGTATTTTGTTACATTAATTGATGACTATACATATAAGGTCTGGGCATACTCTATTAAGAAAAACTTGGAAGTCTTGGCTACATTTTAGCACTGGCTTGCTTTGGTTGAGAACTAGTTTGGGTATAGGCTAAAATGCCTCACGTCAAATAATAGGGGTGAGTATGGGATCCACAGGCTCAAAAGGTTATCCGTAGCCATGATGTTGTTTTCCATGAGAAGAAAATGCATAAGTATCTTGAGCATGTCGTTGAGATACGTAGGGTGATATTTCAGGATGAGCCTCCTACTATTATATAGCGAGCTAGAAAGATTTTGCAAAAACCACTCATGCTCTAGTGGCCTAGGTCCTTGATACTCCACTGGATGTACATGCTCCATAGCATGTTTTGAGGAAATCTAATAGAGAGTGAAGACAACCTACATGGTTTGAGCCCTCTATGGATTATATTATGGTGACAAATGCTAGTGAGACTCTTAGTTATAATGAGACCATGTGCAGAGACGATAGTCACTCTTGGGAGAGGCTCACACTGTCAGAGTATGACTCACTGTAGAAAACTCATACGTGGGACTTGATTCCTTTTCCTAATGAAAAATATTCTTTTCCATGCAAGTGCATGTACAAGTTGAAAAGCACCCCTAGACACCGGTGCTAAGCCAGCATACAAGGACAATTTGGTTGCTAAGGATTTCAAGCAGGAATATGGTGTGAGCTTTGATGAAGTATTTTCTTATAATGTGAATGACTATTCTATGTTTGGTATTGGCTTTACTTGCTCAATTTGACTTGGATATTTATAAAAAAATTTATATCAAATTTGCTTTTCTTCATGGGGACTTGCATGATGAGATTTACAAGGAGCAGCCTATGGGCTTTGTAGAACCTGGTAAGGACCACCTAGTGTGCAGATTGACAACGAGTCTTTATGGTCTTAAGCAAGCACCTAGAGAATGGTACTACAAATTTTATGCTTTTATCCATTCACAAGGATATTCTGATAGTGATATGGATCCATATTTATACACGAAGAAGACTCGTGATGACAACCTTATGATTTTGATCCTCTATGTGGATGATATGTTGATTGATAGAAGTGCTCCCCAAGGGTTCACCTATAAGAAATCATCTATATAATATGCATTTAAAGGATATTAATAAATACTCTTTCTTTACATGTTATAAGGTCTCAAAATGACCCTTTTACTTTACTTAACTTATAGATTTTATACAAATTGTTATTTAAAGTCTATTTTGTAAATATACTATTGTAAATTTTACCAAATATAATACCCTTTCTTTTGAACTCACATGGTATCTTACATGTTCTAAAGAGGGGGACTCCTTGAGGAGCAATCATGATGAGCTAGATGCCTTGGTAAAAGGTTAGTTTAAAAATAGCTTTGAGATGAAGAACATGGAATATACCTCACATATTATTGGGACGTGCATTATGCACGATCACTCTAAGGGGCTCCTTTAGTTGTTATAGAAAGAGTACATCCAAAAGGCCCATGAGCAGTTTCATCTACAAGATGTTAAGCCTATTGGTTGTCATTTACCTTCTAATGTGAAGATTAGTCAGGCTGATTGCCCACAATCTAATGATGACAAGGATGAGATGTCAAAGATTTCTTATGCAATCTGTAGTGGGTAGTTTGATGTATGCCATGATAGCCACTCATCCTGACATGGCATTTGCGGTGGAAGTGGTGGTATGCTATATGGCTCTACCTGTCTGATGACATTGGGATGCCGTCAAAGGTATCATGAGGTACCTGAAGGGTAGAACCACTATGTGTATCTGTTATGGTGGCTAGGATATAGGAGTCGTGGGGTACACTAACTCTAATTATGTAAGACATGTAGACAGCAGGAAGTCTACCTCTGGCTATGACTTCACCTTTGCTAGAGGTGTTTTTTCTTTGATGTCCAGGGTGCAAAAATGTACAACCCTATCTACTATAGAGGCAAAGTATATTTGAGCTACCATTGAGGCTTGTAAGGAGGCCCTTTGGCTAGGCCTTCTGGTGCAGACCTTGGCATTACTAGATGAGGTCCCTATACTACATTTGGATTCTATGAGTGCTATTCAGTTGGCTAAGAATTCGGTCTTCCATGCAAATACCAAACATATTAAGGTGCATTACCATTTTATTTGAGAGGTTATTGAGGACAAGTCCATTGAGCTCGTCAAGATCTCAACTTACCAAAATCTTGCAAAGCTGCTAACTAAAAGTCTCTCAATGGAGCATTTTGCCTTCCTTAGTAAGTTGGTAGGCATTGGATGAGATGATGTTTTTCCTCATCTTGTTGTACTTATGTACATTTGTCCTTTTTCACTTTTTTCTTATTCTCTCCTCACTAGGGGCACATTTGTCTTTAAGTGGGAGGTTATTCGGGATAAAGGTGCCTATGTCTAGCCGTCTATGTATTAGGTACACTAACAATACCCGCACCGTATATTAGTTACCTACACACCTTTATGCTGTAGGTGGCGGACACCCATCACTATCACTCAATTCTTTTTTCTTTTAGTGACATTTGAATATATGATCACACATTGTGACTATCAGAGTTCCCAAATCTTCTCTCTCTCTCTCTCTCTCTCTCTCTCTCCCATTTCCTCTTGCTTCTTCCACCATAGCTCTTGCTTCCACTCTGTGCTTATGGGAGCTCTTGCTCAACTGTCAAGACCCATGGACCACTTATTGATTCAAGCATTTCAAGCCAAGTGCAATGGATACCTCTTACATAGTCGCGCACACTCTTACACCTACAAGTATAACGATCTTATCTCGATGCTTGATCAAGTTGCCTCCTCCCTCAAGCATTGTGGTAGCTCCATGATCCAAGGTGCAAACCCAAGAAAGCTCGATCCTCAAGCTCTAAGCTCCATTGCTACACGTGAGATAAGTGAAGAGAAGAGAACAGAAGAAGAAGAAGAAGAAGAGAGGAGAAGATGGAGAGCTTCTCCACCATAGTTACTCACCCTCACACACTCACTCCCTTACTCTCTCTCTCTCAAGCATAAGAACAAGAAAGAACAAGAAGAAGAAGAAGAGAAGAAGAGAGCTAGTTTTGGCCACACACAAGAATGAGCTTCTTTGTTTACTCTTTGCTTTTTATACAAGCCCTAATCCCCTTTGGGCACCCATCCCCTTTTTTACATGACTGGCCATTTTAGCCTAGATCCTCTTTTTCTATACCCTTCCTATTTACATTGTGTCTTTACCCATGCCCGTCTACATTTACAAATTGCACACGATTGAGCATGGCACTCTCTTACAAAAATTTAGGGTGCATCTTTGTATTTAAAATGCGCCTTCCCTCTTTTGCACTTACCTTGAACTTTTAAGGTTGTCCTTGTGCTTCTGGCCTTTTTTTCTCCTATTTCTTCACTCAGACCTTTTTTTTTCACTTTTCCCTGTGTCTTTTGGATTTTCTTTTTGCTTTCTTTGCACTGGGATTAACATTACCCCCTCCTAGTCTGAGTGCCAGTCCCATGATGGCACTTACTAGCACTTGTTGATGAGGGCTTGGGTGGTTTAAGGGCTGCCATGTGGGTTGATGATGGAGCTTCATGGGGGTTGGACGTGGAGAAGAAGCCTCACAAAATGAATATGAGGTTGTGGAGGCCGAGAGTAGATTGAGTTGGTAACAGGGGCCTCCAAAGTTGATGGTTGATTATGGCTTGTCGAAAACTGTACCTAAAAAGGGAAAGGGAATGCGCTACTTGGAGGTGTACCTATCTCACCATACAGTGCGGGGTATCCCTGCCATTGAAGCTAGGAGTTAGGTCGAACCTCAAGGAAGCCTGTGGTATTGTCCTACACTTGAGGAACCTGTTTATGTATGATGGGAGGTGCTATGGGTGTGACTTAGGGCAAAAGGTCTAACCATAGCTGTGTCATGCCCTTGATGTGCCCTAACTGTGAAGTGGGGGGATAGTGAGGGCTAGGGGATTAGGGCATGGAGCCGACCAACTGAGGCCACTAGATGTACCTAACTTGAGAATCCTTAGGTGCAACATTTGTGGCACTTTGATATTACATGGGAAAGCACTTTGTTCCTTTCCTTTTACTTCATGTGGGTCTTTTCTTTATTTTCTCATTTATTTTTATTTTTATTTTTCTTCTCTCCTTTTTTTTTTGGAGATACATTGGGAGGGAGCACACTAGACATCATCATGGTGCCCTTCAATAATAGTTACATTTCTAGAGGGCCTAAGAGATTTGCTAAGGAATGGATGGCTTTGCATGTAGCCCTTTTGTTGAGATGACAAGCTCAACACATGCGGACATTGATGATGGACCGCCTGGTTAGATGGGTCCACACATCTACACTTAGCATGTCGGTGGTCATTATGCCTCTCACATGGCCACTGACTCATTACTTATTATATTCAGGTTGTTACACCTATTTACAGCTGGCATAGTTATAGAGCCAATCGACTAATGTAGTCGGTTATGCATTGTTTGACTTAGTAGGCCACTTTTCTTTATGTTGTATCTTATCTATACTTTGTATACATTGAAAAGTGTGTGGAAGAAGAAGAAGAAATCAGCAAGAAAACATTTTGGCCTCCATCTCTCTTCTTGTCTCTTGAGTGAGCTTCTCCTTGTGCATTATGTGTGTGTTCAACGTATCATCTCAAGCAAGTCCCCCCACCACACGATTCTTGACATGGTATCAGAGCCGCGCCACTGAGAGAGGCTGATTTCGAAGGCTGAAGCGAAGGAGAAGAAGCAAGGTTCAAGCAAGCAAGCCACGGGTAAGAAGCTCTCCCATCCTTCCACTCTTTCTCTTGGATAGTGCCTGTGGAGGCACCGGAAGCAAGGCAGAGCAAAAATTTCAGATTGCAGTGAGATTTGGTGTGTACGAAGAGCACTGTGTATGCTATAGGAAAGCCCTTAAGGGCTTAATTCGCAGCTATTTTGGGCATCTGAGGCCGTTTCAGGGCCCGTTTTAGAGCCGCAAGGTTGCGGACAACAGTTTTAGGGTACACTATGACTTCGACTGTATTGACCGAAAGTGAGTGCGCAGGTTACAAATTTCAGATCTGTAAGTTTAAAGGTGTTTACCAGTGAGTAAACACAAGGTTTATCTGCAAACAGGTTGTAGATTGCATGTATTGTTGAGCAGACAGTGAAAAAGGCTGTCTGGTGTATTGTTGTGCACTACAGGTCGAGGGTTGCAGAAGATTTGCTTGCTGTTTGGTATTAATTTTGTGATAATGGCAGAGAACAATGGAAGCCCCATCTTTGAGAAGCTCGACAAGAACAACTACCCTTCATGGAAGTTCCGTGTCACGAACTTCCTTATTAGAAAAGGCCTCTACGAGTTTGTTTCAGGTGAAGAAAAGGAGCCGGAGGTGAGTGATCCTCCAACTGCAGAAGAGACAAAGGCACAGAAAGAATGGAATGCAAAAGATAAAAAGGTCGTGTATTGGTTATCTACAGTAATTGACAATAATATGCTGAGATATATTAGAAATGCAGAGAATTCATATGTAGCTTGGACCATACTTGAAAGTATGTTTTCTGTAAATACAAAGGCATGAAAGATTCAACTCAAGCAAGAGTTGAATACATTGAAGAAAGGGAAGATGTCTATCAATGAGTATGCATTGAAGGTAAGGAGCATTGCAGATGCCTTGGCAACGATTGATGCAATGCCCGATGATGATGATTTGGTGTCGTCTACCATGGGTGGACTTAACAATGAAAAGGCTTGGAAGTCTTTTGTAACTTCCGTATATGTCAGAAAGCCATTTCTAGATTTCGATGAGTTGGTCTCCCTTATGATCACTAAAGAGATCAACATGCAGAGTGAGACATCTGAAAGGAGTGGTGAACATGTCCAAGATTTCTACTCCAATTCAGGAAGGGGACGTGGCAGGTTCTCTTCAAGAGGCCATGGTACAGGACGTGGTAGTGACAACCAGCAAAACAGATTGAATCAACAATTTGGCGATATGCAGGTTTCAGGAGGTCGTGGTAACTGTAGAGGCAGGGGGAGCTTTAGAGGAAGAGGTGGATGGCAGAACAAAGGCTCTAACAACTCTCATATTGTGTGTCACTACTGTGGCAAAACAGGTCATACTGGAGCCCAATGTTATGCTAAGAAAGATGATATTCGCAGTGGTAAGTTGCAGCAAGGAGACTATGCATCGTCTTCACGACAAAATGAAGACAAAAATGAACGTTTATTTGTTATGCAGCATATGATGAATGCTGTTACAGGAAAGGGAACACATGATGATGTTTGGTATGTTGATTTAGGTGCATCCAATCATATAACCAGCCATGCAGAATGGTTTGGAGAGATGCAGGATTTGCAAAATGCAGGTTATGTGCAGACGGGTGATGATTCATGCCACCCAATTTTACATATTAGAAAAGTTCCCTTGTCCTTGCATGATGGTAAGACAAAGAGTCTTTCAGATGTATTACATGTGCCATCTATTACAAAAAACTTGGTGTCACTCAGTCAAATGGTAGAGCAAGGGCTACAAGTCAGATTTAATGCAAAGGGCTGCTTTATAGAAGACTTCAATGACAAGTGCAGGTTGGTAGCAAAGGGAAGTAGAGTTGGACATATGTTTACTCTGGATGCTGGAATTCCTACTATGAATGCTGCTATGTATGCTAAAGGACAAGGTGTTGTTGCAGATATTGAAATTTGGCATAAACGCATTGGACATGCAAATGTACAAAGGCTAAAATTAATGCAGTCCAAAGGGTTGGTTACAGGTTTGCCTACATTTAGAGTTCCAGAATTTCATAAGGTATGCGAAGGATGTCAGTTTGGTAAGCAGGCAAGACAACCCTTTTCACATGACATAGATGTAATCAAAAATATCCTTGATGTTGTGCATACAGACATTTGGGGGCCTACACAAAATGTATCTCTTGGAGGCAATTCATATTTTGTCACATTCATTGATGATTGTTCTAGAAAGCTGTGGGTATATTTTATGAAGGAAAAGAGTGAAGTGTTTGAGCACTTTAGAACTTTCAAGGCTGCAGTTGAAAGAGAAACATGCTTGAAAGTAAAGTGCTTGAGGTCAGATGGAGGGAGAGAGTACCTCTCGAATGAGTTCGGTGATTTTCTGAGGTCTCATGGGATAAAGAGATAGTTCACATGCAGATATACCCCACAGCAAAATGGGATTGCAGAAAGGAAAAACATGCATATTGCAGAAGTTGCACGCGCCTGCTGAAAAGAATATGCCTAAGCATTTTTGGTCTGAGGTTGTTCATACTGCTGTTTATATTATGAACAGAACTCCCACAGCTGCAGTTCATGGTATGACCCCCGAAGAATGTTTTACAGGTAAGAAGCCTGATGTTTCACACTTGAAAGTGTTTGGATGCATTGCGTATGTTCATGTGCCAGATGAGTTGCGGAAGAAACCGGATCCAAAGGTTGAAAAGTGTGTCTTTAGTGGATACTCTTTAGAGCAGAAAGGGTATCACTATTACAACCCTGTCACACGTAAGTTCAGAGTGAGAAGGGATGTCATCTTTGATGAAATGAGCAGTTGGTATGCATCTAGTGGTGATGCATTGGATGATGATGATGATCATGACACTCATGTGCAGGCTGAAAAGCAAGAATCACGGACTCTTAGTGGACCAGAGACATCATCTGGTAGTCCTTGGTCTGGGAGACTAAGGAGACCTTTACATCTTTAGGTGCATCTAATAGCACTACAGGTAAAGACAAAGGAAAGAATAAAGTGTCAGAATGCATTGATGCAGTTCTTGATGGAGACTCCAGTGGCTTAGAGAGCTTGGATGATGAGCTTGGCATTCCTTCAGTGAGGACTCCAGGTGTGCAGAGAGCGCGTGTTAATGCAAAGACTCCATTGAGTGATCTAGTGGTACGCAAGTCTAGCACGGTGAGATACCCTGTTAAAAGATTTGGTTTTGAAGGTTATGCAGCTCACCATTATGCTTATATGGTGAAACTAGTTGAGGATGTTGAACCCACATGTTTTGAGGAGGCTATTGGTCATGCTCATTGGGATGCAGCAATGGATGAGGAGATGGCTGCATTAGAGGCCAATAAGATTTGGGATCTAGTATCGTTGCCGACGGGCAAGAAAGCCATTGGATGTAAGTGGGCTTATAAGATTAAGCGCAATGCAGATGGTTCTATTAGTAGGTACAAAGCCAGGCTGGTTGCAAAAGGCTATGCCCAGACACATGGCATATATTATGATGAAACTTTCAGTCCAGTTGCTAGGATGGAAACTGTCAGATGTGTGATTGCTTTGGCAATAGCCAAAGGTTGGAGGTTGCAGCAAATGGATGTGAAGAATACCTTCTTGCATGGTGATTTGCAGGAAGAAGTGTATATGGATTAGCCAGCAGGTTATGAGGATTTAGAGCATCCCACATATGTGTGCAGGTTGAAGAAGGCGCTCTATGGGCTCAAGCAAGCACCTTGAGCATGGTCTTACAAGATCAGAGAGTATCTTGTCAATATTGGCTTTTATGTTTCTGATGCTGATCACTCACTTTATGTGAGAAAGGGCGATGTAGGTTTGGTCATAATAGTCATCTATGTGGATGACTTGATTATTACAGGTGATAGTGATAGTGGGATTACTGAAGTCAAGGATTTTTTGAAGTAGAAGTTTGAGATGAAGGATTTAGGTGAGCTAAGGTACTTCCTTGGGATTGAGGTGATTAGATGTGATGATGGTATATGGCTGTCCCAAAGACAGTATGGCTTGGATATGTTGTCCAAGTATGGTATGACAGCATGCAAACCACTTTCAGTCCCATTGGAGCAGAATGTAAAGTTGAGTGTGTGCTGATGTTAGGGATGAGATAGAAGACCCTACTATGTTCAAGAGGATAGTGGGGAGTTTGATCTACATGACCATTACAAGGCTAGACTTGAGCTACGCTATTGGTCTTGTGAGTCAATTTATGCAAGTACCTAGAAAGCCACATTTGGATGCAATCAGACGCATATTGAGATATGTGAAGTCCACATTACATTATGGACTTTTCTATGAGGCAGGTAGATATATAGGTGTTTGGATACACAGATGCAGATTGGGCTGGTAGTATGTCTGATAGAAGATCTACCAGTGGATACATGTTCTCTCTTGGTAGTGCAGTAGTTGCATGGAGCAACAAAAAGCAATCTACAGTTGCTTTGTCGAGTACATAGGCTGAGTATAGAGGTGCTGTTGTTGCAACATGTGAGGTAGTATGGCTGCAAAAGTTATTGGCTGATTTGGATGTGCAGGTGGAAGGTTCAATTGTCATTTATTGTGACAACATGAGCAATATACAGTTGGCTAGGAACCCCGTATTCCATGCCAGGACAAAACATATTGAGGTACACTACCACTTTTGAGAGAGAAGGTACTAGCAGGTGAGATTGACTTGGTGTATGTCAGCACACAGGATCAGATAGCTGACATCTTCACGAAGGCATTGGGTACAGAGAAGCTTCAAAAGTTTCGAAGCTTACTTGGAGTTGCAGAGATGCAGTTTATCTTGAGGGGGAGTGTTGAGATGAAAAGCTCAACACATGCGGACATTGATGATGGACTGCCTGGTTAGATGGGTCCACACGTCTACACTTAGCACGTCGGTGGTCATTATGACTCTCACATGGCCACTGACTCATTACTTATTATATTCAGGTTGTTACACCTATTTACAGCTGGCATAGTTATAGCGTCAGTCAACTAGTGTAGTCAGTTATGCATTGTTTGACTTAGTAGGCCACTTTCCTTTATATTGTATCTTATCTATACTTTGTATACATTGAAAAGTGTGTGGAAGAAGAAGAAGAAATCAGCAAGAAAACGTTTTGGCCTCCATCTCTCTTCTTGTCTCTTGAGTGAGCTTCTCCTTGTGCATTATGTGTGTGTTCAGCGCATCATCTCGAGCAAGTCTCCCCACCACACGATTCTTGACACCTTTTGGTTAATTCTTACATTGAGAGTGGTAGTAGATAGGAAAGGGTGATTATAGTTTGAGAACCTATTGTCACTCATGTCTTCCAAAAGGCTCATGCAAAAAGCTAGCAAGAGAGCAACCCTCCAAATCAAGCAGGCTATTGCACAGTTGTCTATCCCTGCATTGATATCAAAATGGAGGGGTGGTAGGTGCTCTTCTTGGGCTATAGGTTTTTGTTTTAGTAGGATTCGCAAGAGGCAGAGGTAATTACCAGTGGTAAGGAAAGTAGGGTCAGGGCATGCTATGAACTCGTTCAAGAAGTGAGTGATGGAAGGTTGGAGGTCTTGTGCCCCAAAGGTCAGGCATTCTTTGGGAGTGGTGGCATTGACATTGTAGATCAAAGGAAACTTGCTCTTGCCATGCTTTTCTCGATCAAAATCCACACCGTGATGCTTTAGGTAAGCCATCTAGGTGGGGTTATCCCTTTCATATTGTAGCACGCTACAAAAAGCTATCCATGACTCAAAATTGTTGTCCTAGATCTTTTGGCACCATTTAGGTTGGGATTCATAGCCTTTGACTTTTCTTGGCTCTTCCATGACCTTATCCTCCCAGTACTTTGCAAGCTCTCTTCTCCATAACATGGGATTTTTAACCCTCTTGTCTATCCACCTCTTTCCTAGCCTCTTTGAGACCTGGATGGCTCCTTTCACAACCTATGGGGGACAACACTCCATTCAAGATAGAAGGGTTGAAGAATTCAAATTCAAATGGCCTACACTTATTCTCCTACTACTTCCAATGGTTCAATTCTAGTGCCCAATTAATAGGCATTTGTTCCTCAATTTGCAACATCTGTATGTCCGACACTTCTTGTGGTCTAGCATTAAACTTCCTCCTTGTGAATTCAGCCAACTCCCTACGTTTCCTTTTGGCCTTGATCATTCTTTTTGTAGTGGCAGGATCTTCTTCTTCTTGGCCTTTTGCTTCTGTTAATGGAGGTGGGGGTAGACTCTACTCACCAGGCTATGCCTCAGTATCCTCAAGTTGCTCAAAATTGGCCCTTCTTCCCTTGGTGGTACTTCTTGGGCCACTGTGGTTGATTGCTCTCGATGCTCTTACTTTCCAATTCCAAGATACTCTAACACTTTCATCAAGAGTCCTACTTGGTAACTGAACCTTCCTCTCTCTCCAAGCTTTTAACTTGAACCATTAAGTGTTTTTCCTTGAATTAGTTCCTTAATGTCCAAGGGTTGTAACTCTTCGGGCATCTTAATCCTTTCTACCTTGAATCTTTGACAAGTCAAGAACTGAGTTACATACTTTAATATATCCCTTTTAACCCTGGCCAAAGATAGCTCTTACGGAGTGCATTGAGTGCCTTGGCATACCCTGGATGTCTTGCAATGGCATGTGCTTCCCATAAGAATTTGGCAAGTCGATCACTCCAAGCTCATTTGGTCTTTCTACCCATTGCTTCAGAACTTGCCATACGGTTGGATTCTGCTTGAGTAGTTCTTCCAAAGAAGATAGAGTCACAGGGGTAGATATCAACATCATGAGAAAATTGCTAACACCCTACTTTTCATTAGGCTCTACGTACTTTTTCCAATGATCTTGGCAAGTCTGCCTACCTCTAGTCTAGGCTCGCCCTGTCCATACGATGCTACGTGGGGTGCAACTACTTTGGATTCTACTTATGAACATGATGGAGACCGCTAGGTCACTTTATGGTTGGGATTCTCTTAAAGAGACTCCACATATGGGTGGCATAGTCTCAGATATCCTCCTTGTCCTTTTGATTGACATTCATTAGCCTAACAATGAGGTTGTCAGAGTGTCCACCTCAAAGAATCTCTTGATGAAGAGACTCTTGAGGGTATTGAAGTTATTGCATTTGGTATTGTGTAGACTAGTGTCCCACATCCGTCCTTTGTCTCCTAGCCAAAGTCCAAAATCTTTTGCTTATTGAGCAAGGTCAGTAAGGCCATTTGCCTTGCATACTTTCTCAAACTGCTCCACAAAGCTATATGGATCATTGTTGGGCTAATACTTGTCAAGTTGCCTAGCAACCACAGGTATCTTAGTCTGGCTCTTAGAATTCGGGGTGTTTTCTAGTCCCGCTAGCTCCGCTATGCTCTACAACCATGTTGTCCAAGAATCGCTTCATGAGCAACTCGTTCAACATAAGATTGGCCTCTAGTGCTCTCTCCCTCTCAACGTTTGGTCCTGTCCTATTTCGATTGGCAAGTGCTAAGATCCATTGGACTTCACGCATTTCTATGTCTTGTCATTGCTTTTGAGCTTGCTGCTCTTGCTTGTAGGCAAATATACTCTACAACACTTTTCTTGCCAACTCTTGCTCTTCCTTGAGATCTGTTATGATGTCCTTGGTTGGTCTATTGTGATGCTCCATTTTAGTTTGTAGGTCATACCGGGTTATCATTTGCTGGATGTCTACTAGGAATTCTCCCAAGTCAAGCTCATCATTTTCAGGGTTGGTGCTAGTTCGTGACATGTTTTCAATTTATTGAGCAACTAGGATGTTGATCAAATTGATCTAGTTAGGTAGAGCTACATTCCTAATCGTTCATATCGTTGTTGCTCCCTAAACATCTTGATGATTCAAGTCTCTCAGTATTTGGTGATTGGTGTCCTTGGCCACTATTTGATGTTTGGGGGTCTCCTCCTACTAGTGGGTTCGTTCAGCTTATCTTATCTTACGTGAATTCCTTGTTATTTAAAACAATCCACAATGTTACGAGCACTCAGATGCTAGCGGGGTGCTCCTCAAAAAGCACTGTGTGAATGGAGCTCCAAGAGAGACACCAAGAAAATGGAGAATCTACTACAAGAAAATCTATCTTATATCATCAACAAGTATGCTTTTCATATTTTAATAAACCACAAGAAAAGAAACAACAACAATCTTCTCAAATCTTCATGCAACATTATATAACAATTCTCCCACAGATTTATCACAACAAAACATCAACATTTTCTTCCTATGCTTCATCAAAAGGACAAGAGTACAACACAAAGGAATGCTCCATTTTAAATGAAAATCATCACATAGATTTCATCTTCAATAGCTTCATAGTCTTCATAGTCTTTCACTCATAAATCCATTGTTTTGCATGAAAAATCAACTATATTTCACTCTCTACCTGTCACACACATACTCTCTCTCAATAGTGCATTGTAATCATCAATAATAATCAGCCATAACCCCTCTTTGTTTTTGGATACCCCTTCAAGCAGTAGGTCTAACATGAAATGTCACCAGAGCCACTACAGTGTCCTTTCGTAGCTCAAGAGTGTCACTATCACTTCAGTCTTCACTTGAGTCTTTCGCGGCTACTTGTTTTGCTTCTTTGAGCTATTTTGAACTTTTATTCATCTCTTTCAAAGATTAGAAAACTTCCTATAGATAGAAATCCATCCCACATAACACTTACAGAGGCATATAGAACAAAAACAAAACAAAGACAGACTTTACAAACGGTCAATAGAGGGTCTACAGAAAGTCATGAGAAAGCATTTAGCTCAACTAATACCATTCAAAACCATCAAGAATTATTCAATAAGCTTCCAAAAACTCTCAAAATCCATCAATCATCACTCCATCCTCTCATATAGAAAGAAAACAAAACAAAACGGAAACTCAACAAAACCTATCAACACATCATATATCCACTGAAAAACATCATGAGCTTCTCAAACCTATTCAACCTTATCCAATACTATCTCAACACTTCCAAAACAATTAACCATCATTCCAATCATACAAAAATAACTCAAAAATCCAACAAAAAAATCAAAAAACACAGTCATATCAACCCTCAACATATCCCCATGCTTAATTAGGGAGCATTCCCTATGACCTTAGAAAAAGATAATAGAAGCTCAAAATAATAGCTCAACTTGATCTTCCACAGTAATTTCAATAAACACCATCCAAGCACAACCCCAACTTATAACCTACATCTAATAAATAATTGCGACAAAAGGAAAACACCTTTATATCCATTAACACGGCTTAGAAACATAAAAACATGACAAACTTTTAAAGGATAGCATCCATCCATAAGATAGAATCACGAACCACCATCAATCAACTTCTTGATCAGCTCCATCTTCATCTTCAACTCCATCCAAGAAGGATAAAACAACACATATACACCATAGAACATACATATAACTCACACATACACAAGACAATGTAGTCTAAATGGCACATGCTCCCAAAAATGGAGAGCACAAAGAAATATTTTCATCACAAAGATCAATACAACCAAGAGAATGTCCACAGACTATGTAGGATGAATATATTTTTTTCTTAAACTTCATAGTTAGCTTGAGATGTTCTAAACTCTTTGTGCGAGCCTTCACTTGACCAACCCAATACCCAGGGACCGCTTATTGCTTCAAGCATTTCAAGCCAAGCACAATGGCTACCTCTTACATAGTCATACTATATACTCTCACACCTATGAGTGTAGTGAGCTTACCTCCATGCTAGATCAAGTTGCCTCCTCCCTCAAAAGCACTCCTATGGCTCCACAATCTAAGAGGTGCAAGCTCAAGAAAGCTCAATCCTTAAGCTCCAAGCTCCATGCTCCATTGCTACATGTAAAACAAGAGAATAGAAGAGAAGAAGAAGAAGAGAGGAGAAGATGGAGAGCTTATCCACCATGGTCCCTCACCCTCACACACTCATTCCCTCACTCTCTCACAATCCTTCTCTTTAGCACAAACTCAAGCAAGAAATAATAATAAGAAGAAGAGAAGAATATTCCGTGCACTCAGTATTGTACACTTCTTTTTGTATTAAGGCTTTTCCTAAATTTTCTAAGCTTGCCTTTCTTTTTTACTTTTTCTTGCCTTCAGTTATCTTACATTTCCGACTTTTTGGATATTCCATTTCCAACTTTTTGGGGCCTTTCTATCTTGGGCTTCCTTTTGGGTAAGCCTTCGCTCTGACCACCAAGACCCACGGATCGCTTATTACTTCAAGCATTTCAAACCGAGTACAATGGCTACTGCTCACATAGACATACACACTCTCACACCTATGAGTGTAGTGAGCTTCCCTCCATGCTTAATCGAGTTGCCTTCTCCGTCAAAAGCACTCCGGTAGCTCCATGATCCAAGGTGCAAGCTCAATCCTCAAGCTCCATGCTCCATTGCCACACGCAAGACAAGAGAATATAAGAGAAGAAGAAGAAGAAGAAAAAGAAGAAGAAGAAGAAGAGAGGAGAAGATGGAGATCTTCTTCACAATGGTCCCTCATCCTCACATACTCATTCTCTCACTCCCTCACACTTCTCTCAAGCACAAGCTCAAGCAAGCAAGAATAAGAAGAAGAAGAGAAGAGGAGAGCTAGTTTTTTCCACACATAAGAAAAATCTTCTCCATTCTCTTTTTACCTTTTTATACATGCCCTTCTCCTCTTTTGGGCACCCATCCCTTTTTACATGACGGATCGTTTTAGCCAATGTCTTCTTTCCTTATTTCTTTCCTCTTTTCACAGTTCTTTCACGCAGGCCAATCTTCATTTATAAATTGTACAGGAGGGAGCCTCATGCTCTTTTACAAAATGAATTACAATATGCCTAGTGCTTTCTTTGCTAGAATATTCCGTGCACTAATTATTGTACACTTCCTTTTGTATTAAGGCTTTTCCTATATATTTTTGACCAATCCTTTTGTGGAGAATATATTTTAATAATTTCAGCCTGCTGTCTAGCTCGTTTAGCTCTTTCTTGCTTCTAAAGTTTGGCTTGATGGTCTTTTGAATCTATCTCACTACCTTTTGGCATACACCAATAAACTGGTCCCTATTGACCAAGATTCGAAAACTGTCACTTATTATTGGCTCTCGGCAAATGCACCACCTATCGGGCCTGACATTGGCTTTAAGGCACTAGTCGAGCATCTAAGACTTTGCATTTGTATATTTTTCGTAGTCCAATAAATAATTATTTTTCCACTCCTCAAAAGAAGTTTCTAAACATGTTGGGGTTGTATACCATGTAGCACACACATAGGGAGCATCCCTCAATTAATCACCAGAGCTCCACCTATGGCTCTCCTACACCTTGGGGATTGGCCCCAAGGTGCGTCGAGAACATAAAACATATTCCAAAAAAATTCCACTCTTTTGATAAATAATCCAGGAGATGATAGATAAACGTCACCAAATAAACCCTAAGGAACCGAATATCTAGTCCTACGGCTTGGGATAGCTCACACTCTCAGCGTTAGGTCATCACTCATACAAATATGTACTATATGTGAACATCACTCTGTGTGTTGTATAGGAAATTTCAGGCAAGCCTTACACAATTTTGCAGCTCCTCAACTTGTCTATCCCTTAGCTCAAAAGGCATACACCTCAATTTTTGTCTAACAAGACAAATATCTTCCTTTAGGGGAATATAGTATACACAACCACACTAGGAGGAATACCCCCTCAACTCATCATAGCTCCATGCAAAAATATTATGGAATTCTTGAATCAAGGATACATAGTCCTTCCTTTCTTCTAGACTAATCATAGATCTATATCGAGATCTAGCTCAATCACATTCACATTTTTTATTCTTTCTTGAGATTCTATCGGCTCATTCAGAGTCACCTAGTAGACATCTTTTATGGTGGATCTCTCTCTTGACAAAGTCTCATTGCTAGAAGGATCCTCTAATGCATCTAATTCTATCAAAGATAGAGGTAATCTCTCACTTTGAGGAAATTTAGAATATGTATCCACTATTACACATCTGGAACCTCTACCAAAAATCAAATTGCAAGATCTATGGCCTTCCTAATAATACTTGATAGCTTGGCTGCCCTACAAACCTAATAATCCTAAATTTTGGAACGCATTCTGTATTAGTGATAGTTACATGGGCTTTGGTAATATAACCTTCTAGTTACCTTAAACTATCATTAGTCATCTAGAGAATTGTGGAGGCATCCTTTTGGATTTCTAGTTCCCAGCCTTTCCATCAATTCTAAAGTCATAATGTTGACAAAGAATCATGTATCCATAATGGCATTATTCCCTAATATGCCATCAATATATACTGCCACCCTTGGACAATGCTTTTCAACATGTTCAAACTAATCATCTCCCACCAGAGCTATTCACAAGGGTTCGATGATATAGCTAGTGTGAAGATTTTTCTTAAACTCTTTACAAACTCCTAGAGATAACTTGATCAACTGTAGGAGATTCACATCAGGTTTTATCTTGCAAAGAGAATTGGCTAAGCCAAATTAATGATATTTAGCAATAGTTCTCTTCTCTCGTTTGGTCTGCTGAACATGCTTAGGTATCTCTTTCTTGGTTTTTACCTTCTTCTTTGGTAGCTCCTTATTGGAGTTAGCTTTGTCACCATGAGCATTTAGAGGACAATCTTCCATATTAGGGTTAAGGACTTGTGTCCCCTTATCATTGTATTTAGGGTTTGCCTCAATAGGTTTTACATTATCTCTAAAGCCTTCTTTAACCTTCTGTCCTCTTGTAATGGATCATAAATTGGAAGCCTCAGTGGTCTTAACATATATAACTTTGATAAGGCTAACACCACTACCACTCGACAGCTCTTTTACCATAGCTTTCTATTTTTAATATTTGCTTTAGTCCTTTATCCTACTGAAGGTTATTTCCTTATGCTTGATGATTAATTAGACTAGGTTACTTACTCTCTTGCCGAAGAGAGTTGATCTTACTCCAGTAAGTAGTAGCTAGATTGCCGGACTTTCCACATATGTTGCATTTGATATTAGGCCTGGGGGGTCCATTAGGGTTTACCATATGGTACCACGTGAGTGTAAGGGAGGGGGTTATTTAAGGGAAGGAAGGTACATTTTATAAGGTAAGGTCCCATAAATAGGGGGTAGATAAGGGGTATTTTCATATATTCCTTGCACACAGGTGACCTCTCCTTATTACTACTAGTGAATTCCCCATGATATTAGGGTAGTTTCTTGGAAAATGCTGACCACCACAACACTTACAACTAAATCTTGATGGACTATCCTCTTCAGGACGTCAATTTTCTATCAAGTTTTGCTACTTCTCTAGGAAATTAACATCTATGGCTATTTGTATATGATGTTCCATTATCATATCAGTGTAATGCTTCATCATGTCCTTAAATTCATTGAGAACACTTGATGCATTACTCATAACCGTAATTATCTACTTGCCATTCAACTGGGCTAACCACCTGTTAGGGATTCGACCCTTATCTTGGCTTAATGATGTCTATAAAAAAATAACAGATCTATTTCAATGATCTTTGGCATAAACTAATTCACTGGTTCTTAATTAACCAAGGTTCAAAAATCGCCACTTATTACCAGCTCCTTGAAAATGCACCACCTGTCGAGACTTAAAACAGGCTCAATACTAGCTCTAGGGCTCTAGCCAAGTCTCCTATGCTCACCAAACCACCCTCACAGCCTCGTAGAGCCAAGAGTGTCTAGAGGCTATACACTACTCTAAATAAATCATGTGTTTGTGTCAATTTGTAGTCCAACATTTTTCCCTATCTAACTCCAATAAAGGGAATATCCCAACATACAAGTAATCAATACCTTAATTCACATACACAAAGAGCTCCCCCAGAAAAATGTTGTGGCTCTTACAGCTCTCCTACACCCTAGAGATTGGCCCTAGGATGCATCATCTTAACATAAACACACATGCATAATAGAGTCCTCTCATAATATAAACGTAACAATCTAGGAGATCGTATGTATTTCTCACTTAATCGGTTTCCCAAGTTATCATATTACCCTATAGCGAAGGGGATCTTACACTCTAAACATTGATCATCACCTAGACATACAATTACAATGCATCCAGGAATTTATCTTTTGATACTATATTTAGATTGCATATGCAAAGTGTAGTGCTCAAACAACTTAACTAAAAACTAGCCAATGTGAAGTTCACAAATAATTTTTTTATGATTTCTTTCTACGAGCATTGCGTTGCATTACTAAGGAATAGCACATGACTGACGTGTATGTTAAACATATATGTTAAGATATGCAAAGAATTCAGTAACTTAATCAAATATCTTTCCATTTCGATCCCACAACCCCTACCGTTTATATTTTGCTTACTTACACAAATGTAGGGAGATTTCGTGATAATATTTTATTTAAAAAAACTCTAAATACACACTGTAATATATAAATAAAGAAAAACTGAGGCAAGTCCTCACCCTTTAACTTCATCACACACCCACAAATATTATCCTACTTTTTTGTAATTTTTAACTCACAATTTAAAAAAAACTCCTTCATTTGACTATTTTTCATGAAAAATTTTAACTTATTTTAACATAAATTATTGATTTTTTTGCTTTATATGACTTATGTGAAGTGTGACCTATCATCATACTCAATTTCATGCCCTATGAACATAATTTGATCTCCAAAATCCAACAACAACACCATTTTCTATTAAATCTCGTGTTTTTGATTTTGTAGTTTTATTATTATTTATATGCATAAAGAAAAATGAATGAATTTTTGAAATTATAGATATCAATAAATATATTTCAAAAATGATTTTTTAAAATTACATATATCAATAAATATATTTCAATAATTTGCAATCATCTTTCCATCATATGACTCACAATTCATCATAACAAATAAATCAGAGTTACTTACTCAAAAATTCACATATATACGTATTATATTCTAAGAAAATCGAGCCATTGACACTATTTTCTAGCTCGTTGATGCATCCAAATCACTCAATCTACTTGGCATTACACTTCCAAACCATCGTCCATGATCAATTCATCAAATCAACCCTCTCTCCCTCTACCATACGTAGTCATATGAACAATGAATAAAGAGGAGAGAGTAAGATTGAAAATGGATATTTTTGTTTACTAGATCATTTTGCACATTGTTTGAAGTGATGGAGAGTGAGAAATTGATGGATCTCTGGCCCTAGAGAATGGAGAGAATTGCAATAGGCAAGAAAAACCAAATTTTTAATGGGAGGAAGGGGCACAAAAAAAAAGCGCCCTCCATCTCTTGTGATTTTTTTCTTTCTTTCCTCTTAACCACGATTAAGCTTTAACTTCTATATTATCTAGTTTGCGTTTTGCATGTGCACACTCAACTATAAGTGGTTTTGAGCCGATCAGAGGGGCAAATAGTCTCGGAATTGCAATCCAACTAGATGAGTAGCTTTTTGGCATCAAAATCTATCACGTTTGCCTCCGTCACATGCTTTTCGGATTTCGAATCCAGTAGCTAGTTCATAACGCTAAGCCTTGCGACCATTAAATGGGGGGTCAAACAAACTCCAATCAATGAAAGAATACTTGTGTTGCAAATTATTGGTGTCAAAATGCATTTAAGAAAACTCTAGCTCTTGATCTGTGACTATTTCATTTTTCACCAAAATGCCTCTTTTATGGCTCTCGGGCCATCTTTGTGCTTAAATTTTGGCTTTGAAATCTACTCTCTGACCTATACCATTGGGGTGAAACATGGTTTCCTACTTTCACATTCATAAGTTTGGGCTCCAAATAGATGATGTGGTACATTACATAAATTAGATTGCAGGAGCTAATGCAAGGATGGTTGGGGTCTTTATTCCCATCTTCCACATAATACTTATCTCAAATTTAAAGAAGGATTCATAGCAACATATTGATGTATTACAGACTTATCATCATGATAAAAACCTATTAGTGGATTTAAGGAAAACTAAATTTATGGTGTTTAATAGATCATCAAATTACATATAAACCTTGATATTAGGAAGTAGAAGATGCTAAATTGATGGATAGATTAGCCTTGCCTGCATTAGAGTGCAATTTTGTGCACATGAAAAAAGGTTGAAGTCTCGAGTTTCTGAATATCTTATTATTCCATGCTTTTTTTCTTTAGTTTCTTAAGTTTTTGCTATTCAATGCTTTTTCTCCTTAAGTTTGTTAAGTTAATGTTCTTTAATATCTACTTCCTTAAGTTCTTTTTTATCATCATGACTTTAATGAATATATACCTTTTTAACATTAATTGTTATGCTTTTACGACTTACATGAATGATCACATTAATCATAAGAAGCTCGTGAAATAATAGATCACTATTTTAGGACATTGGGACAAGTTGGTCCATTCCATATTTTTAAAACTTTGAATGGTAGCAAGTGCTAGGATCTATCTCTATACACTCTAAAGGAGTCTAGATAATCATGCCTAAAGTGGTCTTTAAGGAAGAAATTATTCTAGAAATTAGGCAATTTTAAAGACATGACACAATTAAAGTTTCTAGCTTGCCAACATGTCCAGTTGATGAAGTTCTTCTCAAATGTTTTGTCAAAGTTGAGAAGGTAATGCCATACAATAAGCAATTGGCTTTATATGTGAAAGAGAAAAGTAAAGTAGGCAGAGAAGATCCTCAATGTAGGCATTGGCTTGGGAAAAGCTAGCGCAAGGGTGGTTGCATAAAGAGGGAATTGCATACTAGAATGCATGGTGCCCATCATGATGACACAAGAGCAACATGAGGCCTTTCAAAACAAAACAAACTTCTTTAAGGAACTTGTGGAAGACCTCTCAAAGCGAGTTGCTATGCTCTATAGAGAAAGAGATGAGGCATTACCAAATATTATTAATATTGCTACAAGAGCTTGAGGTTACTTGAGGTGAACTAAATAAAAAGAAAAGAAATTATGAATGGCATCTTGATTAATTTCTTAGTGAGCTTACCTAAGAGAATCATGAGCAGTAGCTTTACCAATTTCTTAATGAACTTACCCAATACTTTCCTCAGGGGAATGTACAAAGTGATGCACCCCCTTCAAATATCAACAAGGTTGCACTTTAAATACCAATGAGACTTATGAGTTATTTGGATTCCAATCATGGACTTTGTATTCCAATGACTTTACTACATAATTGTGTACTTTGAGTCCCATATGTGTACAAGTTAATTAAGTAATTGTACACATTATCCAAGTATTTTTCCATCGTACATATGTCTATTTGAAAAATAAATATATCAAAATAGAGTTATTATCATAGCCCATTTCTAAAACTCATTTTTATATTTAAAATCATACATTTAATTTTTAATAAAATAAAAAGTAAATAAAAATTTTGATAATTTAATCAAAATAAAAGTTAGATAAAAGTATTCAGTTATTAAATATTAAAATTATTATTTAAAAAATTATCTTAAATACATTGTCTCCAATAATCAAACACTTAAAGTCAATTTTTATTGAATAATAACATTTAATGTTAAAAATTTACAATACACTAGTAATATTATTAAATAAATTTAAAATACATTTAATAACTTTTAAATTTTAAAATATTTTCAATATTCTCTATTAGATAATTAATTTTTGAATATTTTTTAAGCTACTCCATGAAAATGTACTAGTTATTATTTTCATATGGTAAGCATACTAAGATCATATTTATTCACAACTAAACTACAAAGTTTCTCTAACTACTTTAAACAAACTTAAACACTATTAGTTCACATGCTAAGCCTGGTAATAGGAGATTTTGTACAATACAATCGATGGAGTAATTTTATTTTTTTATAAAACATTGAATGGTGGGGGATTGGGTTAAAGGCATTCAGGACCTAGATGCCTACTTCTTGGCTCCCCGTAACTATGCTTGTGCTACATGGCATTATACACTCATGGTATGGATACTTCTCATGAAGAAATTATCCAACTAGGGAAACATGACCTCTCTTATGTGAAAGAGTAGAAAGTTGTTCTCTAGCTCGAGGGATAGGTGTTAACAGTAAGAAGCAACACACAATTAAAGCAACAATTGCTAACTCATGCAAAAGTGTGATAGGAATGGATTATATTTTTGCATCACTATTAGTAATGTGCAAAAAGGTGTGGTACTAATATTTTGCAAATAAAAAATGGTTGCATTACTTGCATTATTATTTTTTTGTAGATGCAAGAGCCAAGTTTGATCTCATGCGCTTTGTATTTCTAGTAGCAAACTCCCATGGCAAAAGGAGGAAGTTCTATTCTATTTTCACCTTAGAAAAAACATGCAAAAAGGGATGATAGGTCATGTGACCACAAAAGTGCTATGGATGCCCAAGGGAAAAGAGGGAAACCTAACCTCAAAAATGATAAATAAAAAGGATGAGAAAAAAGAGAACAAGCTACTCATTTATGTGAAAACTTTGATTTCTAGCTTTCTTGCTACTCTCTTGTCTTTGGGTGATAGTAGTGAAAGATAGGGAGTGTGAGAGTATGTGTGTGGAGTGAGGGACATGGTGATAAGGGGTTCCTTGCATTCTTTTCTCTTCTTCTCCATCCCATTCTCATGGTGCATTGTGAATGTAAGAAAAAGTGCATGAAGTTGAGAGTGTGAGGGACATTATCGAGGGTAATAAGTCGAGAAAGCCTTAACTACAAGGTTTTAAGAGAGAAGGGTGCAAAGAATACAGTTTGAAAAGAGTAAGAAATTAGAAGATTTCATCAATTCGAGAACCAAGAAACTTTGATTGAAGATTTCACAAAGCCATTTGATCCAAATGATGCACAATATAGCAAGTCCAATACATGCACTCATTATACGAGTGCAATATCCTATGTTGGGATGATTGTCCAAAAGCTCTAAGACAAGAACTTAGAGAGAACCCTACTGTAGGACAAGTCTCTATTGTATGTAGGCTTTATGCATCATCCTAAGCTTCAAATATCATGTCTAATCCAATAAAACCTGTGGCATATAGTAGCTATCATCAATCGGTTACCAAGCAATGGTAAACCTCGAATCCTATAAAATTTGTGTATGGGATTGATTACATGAACTGAGCCCTAATTTACCATTATAAATAGTAGTAGAAAAGATCCTTTATAATTCCCAAAAATCACCAAAAAAAGGTTCTTCATATACTTCAAGCCTACACTCATTGTAGACAAGCATATGCATTTAGTATTGATCCTTGTATCCAAAGATTTATGGAAAAAATTTAGGATAATAGTATACAACTTGAAGATCGTGTTTTGATGTATTTTCCATAGCTCTTATGAGCCATAAATCACTGCTTTGTTGCCCCCAATCAATATCTTGAAGGTCCATGAGTGTTTTGTCATGTTTCTCGTCATCAAAGCCTCCAATTTGATGAGTTTCTAGTCCCTTTCTCCACATTTTTTCATGGTCCTTCAAGAAAAATTTGAAACGTTTGTGCCCTTTTTTATTCTCTCCTTTGCTAGCCCTCTTCTCCTCTCTTTTCTCCATTTTCCCTTGTTTTCCACACAAGTTTCCTTAACCTTCCACTTTAATCCCTACATGAAGTCATATGCATAAGAACTCTTGGTCACTGATTTATTTTACTTCCTCTTCTCCTCTCGAGTTCAACATGAGTGCTTGTGACTAGACCAATGAATAAGAACTATGTAGTATCTCCTAATCTCCTACAACTTGTCCTATGATGTCATATGTATAGACACTCAAATGCATGAAGTTACAAGATCTTAACTATCTTCATAGTATGGAGATAAAATTATATGACATCTAGTCCATCTACTATCATGGTTCTGTAGGTTTAGAGCCTTCTTCATCCATCATCCTCATCCTCATCCTCATCCTCATCCTCATCCTCTGTAACATGCCCGCTTGTCCGCTTGTGGGACACATCTTAGCAACCCATCGGGAGTAGGGTCTAGAAGGCTCGTCCTAGCACTCGTAAGGAATGACACAGGTTTTGTGATCTAGGTCTTCTCGAGTCCACCCCAAGTGGAAGTGTCTGGCTATTCCCACTTGGGATCGACCTGAGGTCAGGGTTCATTTCCTATTAGCAAAGTCTCTAAGAAGAAGCTAGCGTCGAGCTCTAGATGTACCACTTTGCGTAGGAACAACAGAGTCGAAGCGGATTCATGCTGCACTTGGTTCATGGAGAATGGAAAATGAGAGGGATGTGAAGCTCAACCTCTCTGCCATATGGCATAGTCCCATCCCTTTCCCCTAAAATAGAATAAACCACGATTCTACATCTATTGACACTAGGTCTTCATTGTCTTATTATCTCATCATTTGAGAAAAGTTCCCAGCTAACCGGGACCACCCTTTTGTAGGACAGTCGGACCTAAGTCACCTCCATCGCACTTTCCTCAGTTTGCTTTAGTTATCTAATTACCTACCACATTATGTTTTGACATGTAAAAGTAGCTTTCTTAATTAGGTAAATTAATCAAGGGTTCCTTCACACAACTTAGGCACTGACACAAAAACAATGTCAAGCAAATTTCTTTTTCTCCAATATCTGCTCTTTATTTTTTTAAAAACCATGGAGTACATCCCATATCACACTCGAAGGCTATCCCAGCAATCTACAGGATTGTTGCTCCAAGTTCTGCCTGTTGACTAGTACACGGGCCTCGAGATCCCATCTCGAGTCATGTTGGCCTCTTGTGCGGGATTCGGAGGCAAGGGATTTATAGCCAGAGCCTCCCCTGGCACCCAAGAGTCCTCCCGCTCCAACTAGCACCCACAGAGAAACCTCGCGTAGTGGGTTAGGTCCATATACCTGGAGCGGCTAACAACCCCCTTGGATAGGGCCAGGCAAATAGTCGAAGGTAACTGTTCCTGCCTCTCCCTCCAGGCTTTCAACCTGAAGCATTAAGTGTTTTCCTTGAATTAGTTCCTTGAGCAAAGAGATCAAATAATGTAACTAAGTACAAGCACAAACATTTCGGAGTCGTTTGTACGACCGACTGCTAAGGTGTGACTTCTTTTTTCCCGGATGCTCCCAGCATCCGATCTTGCGTCTTTTTGTGACATGGTGAGATCCCAATAATCTCAAACAAGATTATGCAAGCAAATGGTCTTGGTAAGTTAACTTATTTTTGACTTGCTCTTTTCCCTTGGGTTTTACCTTAGGGTATCTTAATCCCTAACTCAAGCATTAGCTGGTCAGTTAAGGCAACCTCCATGCCTTATTCGGAACCCAACCAAGGGTCTTTTTAATCTTCTAGTTCTAACCAAGTTCGGTTATTACACTTGGCAACACAAGACTCTTCATTTGGACCTTCAAGATATAGAGGCTAGATGCATGTGTTTCCTCCATTTCTTTTAGTGTGGTTCCATGCTGAATTTCCCAATCAACCTTACCCATCATGCACATGGTACGCTTAGTAAAGTTGAACGTCCTAAACAACCTTTATCTCTCATCATTCCTGGCAATAAGTACTTATTTCTAATGCACCGGATCACATGTGACTTGCGTATATGAAAGTATAGGTTTCTTTTTAGATGGTGCAAATGCATTTTACGAACGGAAACTAACATTTCATGTGTTTCTTTTAATCATGAATGCAAAGCATGAATTCTAAATGACTGTTCATGCACTGAACTAGTTTAAAAGCTATTATTTTATGTGAAATAATGTGAAGGCATTATCATTTTATGTGTGTAAAAACTATAATTTCAAGTATATAATCCTATGCGAATTCCATACTCTAGCATTTCACGCATGTAATTTAGTGCTTAGAGTAAGCAAAAACCCTAAGACTCATTCTGGTTCCATACACGTCACAAACCCTTTCATCTCTTCCATGAGAAATAATACCTAATTAATTTTAAAGCTTAGAACCTGGGTTTGATTCGTGTTTGTTGCGTTGGTCGCTCCACTCGCCTCTCCAGCATTACCGGTAGCTTTGGCACCTACGCTTCCCACGACTTTCTTCTTGGGAGTCATTTGCCTCACGGAGATTGGATAGTCCAGACCTTAATGGTTTTCGGGTTGATAGGTTCGAGTAGGAAAGACTGTTGGATGGGGTCCTTCGCCGAGGGGGTGGTTTGATTTTGGCTCCTTGCAGTTACTCACCAACTCTCACTCCCTCTCCTTCTTTCTCTCTTTCTCTCTTTCTCTCTTTCTCTCTTTCCTTCTTCTTTGTCTCCTCTTCTCCTTCTTCCCTTCCTCTCCTCTTCCTCTTCTTCTTCTTTTCTCTTATTCTCCTACTCTCTCTCTCTCTCTCCTTCTCTTCTTCTCCTTCTCCCTCTCCCACTTCTTTTCTCCTTCTTCTCCTTCCCTCTCTTTCTCTTCCTCTTCTCTTCTTTTCTCCTTCTACCTCTTCTTCTTCTTCTTCTACTACTACTTCTCTCCTCTCTCCTTCTAACTCTTCTTCTTCTTATTCTACCTCTCTCCTTCTCCTTCTTCTTCTCCTCTCCTCTTTCTACCCCTTTTTTTCTCCTTCTTCTACTTCTCTCTCTCCTTCTCTTCCCTCCTTCTCCTTCTCTCCTCTTCTTCTCTTCTCTCTCCCACTCCTTCTTCTCTCCTTCTCCTTCTCTCATTCCCCTTCTCTCCCTCTTCTTCTCTTCTCTCTCCCTCTTCCTTCTCTCCCTCTTCTACTCTTCAATCTCCCACTCCTTTTCTCTCCTTCTCCTTCTCTCCCTCTTCTTCTCTTCACTCTCCCACTCCTTCTTTTCCTCTTTCCTTATCCTTCTCTCCCTCTTCTTTTCTCTCCTCACTCCTTCTTCTTCTCTCCTTCTCCTTCTCTCCCTCTTCTTCTTCTTACTCTACTTCTCTCCTACTCCTTCTCTCCTTCTCCTTCTCTCCCTCTACTTCTCATCTTCTCACTCTCCCTCACGGGGGCCCCGCGGAAACTGGTGATCAGAAAGGGGGGTGGCTACGATGGTAGGTCTAGGAACAGACTCCAGTTTAGCAAGACGGAGGGGGGAAGATCTCCAATTGAAAGACCTAAGGGGGGGGTATGCAGCTGCCACCAAGCGAGGAGGAGGGAAGAGCTGACTGATGGCCGCTGGGGATGCTGCTGCTACTGGAGGTGACGATGGAGGGAAGGGGGGCATAGTCTCTGTCCGTACCGAGGGAGGGGAGGGGCCTTCCCTTATATAGGAGGGGGAGGAGGTGGGTGGCATGGCCAACCTTCCCACCTGGGGGTTGCATGCCCCCCATCACCACCACTCCCACTCTCTCTCTCCCCGAAGTGCTGTCGGCGGGGAGAGAGGGGGAAGTAAAAAAAATTGTACTGATGATAATAGATTTTTCTTTTTTTTTGAAATTACAAAGGGGTGTTCATAAGGGAGGGATCATGGCATGTTACATCCTCTCCCCCTTAGAGGAATCGAGATGTCCTCATCTCGAGAGGACCTGGGGGTATTGTTGGTTGAGAGTATCTTCATTGATCCAGGTGGCATCCTCTTCAAGATAATCTTTCCACTGGATGAGGTATTCTCTCAAGGTCCTTGACCTCAAATGCCTCTCCTTGACATCTAGGACTCTATCAGGCCATAGCTCAAGGACTCCTTGGCTAGGCATTATAATTTTCTGATCATTAAGTACATGATTCGGATTAGGTAGATACTTTTTCAATAGGCTAACGTGGAATACATTATGAATCTTTAGGGTTGCGGGCAGTTGTAGTTTGTAAGCATTAGGCCTTAGGCACTTAATGATCTTATAAGGTTCGCAATACCTCAAACTTAGCTTCTTGTACTCTCCCAGGGATAGTGAACTCTTTTTAGGACGTAGACGGATGAAGACCATATCACCTTCAACGAAGGATCTATCTTGCCACGCGTAAGCCTTCTGTTTATCCTTGGAAGCTTGGATGTCTTGTCTTTTTGACTTGATTTGATCATCCATGTCTTCCAACATCTTCCTTGAAGCTTCTACCCTCATAGTTGGATCCGAGAAGCTCAAAGGGGTACGACAATTGTGCCCATAACAAAATATTAGTGAGTTTGGGAATCTCCCAATTCTCATTTTTTGAATATTAAAAAGGTGGCATCCAGATAACATGCCCATAAGTTTCTCAAAACCATATGATGTGACCTATCATTGGAAAGCGCTTGAAAAGTTGAATCTATTAAGCTATAGAGCGCTCGATTTGGAGTTATAGTGTTCAAGTTATGATAAATCCAAAGATTTGACCACGTGTCCTAAACTTATGGGAAATTTCCATATTCCCCAATATGGTGTTCCATACAATGCTTGGAAAGGGGTCATCTGAATACTCTGTTGGTAGGAAGCATTGTAGGAAAATATTGAATCCACTTTTTGGGTTCACGAAAGCAGTATGCCCTAAGCATATCTTCAATGACTTGGTTGACTCATTCTATTTGACCATTAGTTTGGTGATGGTAGGCTATACTAAAATAGAGTTGAGTCCCAATAGCCTCGAAGATAGCCCTCCAGAAGTGTGATGTGAAGAGAGAGTCGTGATCACTAATGATTCTTCTGGGTAACCCATGCAGTTTGAATATTTCCTTGATGAATAATCTTGCAATGTCTGAGGCTTTAAAGTTTGTCTTGACAGGGATGAGATGTGCAACCTTGGTGAGCATATCTACTACAACCATAATAGAGTTGTATCCTCCCTGAACTTGGGGTAGGCCAACAACAAAGTCCATACTAATGAATTCCCATTTCATTTGGGGAATGTCAAGTGGTTGCAATTTCCTCAGCATTTTGACATGTTCTGCCTTAATGCGTTGACAAGACAAACATTCCATGACATATTTGAGAATGTCACCCTTGAGCCTATCCCAATAATAGCTCTTCCTGACCGCATTAAGGGTCTTGGCATAGCCAAGATGTCCTCAGAAAGGGGAGTCATGGGCTTCCCAAAGTATCTCATGCTTGAGAGATTGGCTTGCAAGGATACATAATCTTGTCCTAAAATAGACAAGTCCACTACTGACATAGAATTCTTGATACTTTGTCTTTAGCTTCGGGTCTTGATCCTTGACGGGGATCTCCCTTAGTAATTTCTGATAGACCGGGTCATGACATGCCTCTTCTTTAGCTAGCTCAAGAGTTGGGTTGTTTGGCATTGATACCTTTGTGGCTAGAGATCTTGTTGTTGATGGATCCTGCAAAATAAGAGAATTTAGAAATGCCTTGCGGCGACTGAGTGCATCGGTGACTACATCCTCTTTTCCAGGCTTGTATTTGATCTCAAAATCATATTCTTCCATTGCTTCGATCCATCGACGTTGCCTCATATTAAGCTCATTCTAGGTGAAGATCCATTTAAGACTCTTGTGGCCCGTCACTAAGAAAAATTTGTCACCTAGCAAGTAATGTCTCCAAATTTTGAGAGCATGGATGACAACCAACAACTCCAGATCGTGGGTAGCATAATTCCTTTCATGGCTCTTCAATTTCCTTGAAGAATATGCTACTAGATGACCTTCTTGGATAAGCACACATCCTAAGGCAAGTGCGCTAGCATTAATTACCACTTCAAACTCCTTACTAAGATTAGGAAGTTTCAGGATAGGTGCTGATAATAAGCTTTGCTTTAGTTTGTCAAAGATGGTATGTTTGGGAGGTGACCATACATTGCTACTTGTTTCTTTAGTAGATCAGTCAGAGGTGCTGCAATCAAAGCATAATCTTTGATGAAGATCCTGTACCATCCTGTCAATCCAAGAAAGCTATGTATTTCTTTAACAAAAGTTAGTGTTGGCCATTCCAGAACGTCTCTGAACTTAGCTGGATCTATTGAAATTCCTTCTGCTGATACAATGAATCCCAGATATTCAATCTATCGCGTGAAAAATGCACACTTCTTCTTCTTGGCATAAATCTTGTGTGCTCTCATTGTTTCAAGAACAATGCAAAGCTGGGGTTCATGATCTTTTTCCTATTTAGAATAGACTAGGGTATTGTCAAAGAAGACGAGTACAAAGTCATCAAGATAGGGCCTAAAGATATCCTGCATCATCCTGTTGAAGGTAGCAAGAGCATTTGTCAGCCCGAATGACATCACTAGGTATTCAAAGTGTCCATACCTTGTGCTAAATGCAGTCTTCGGGATATCTTCTTCCTTGATCCTTATCTGATAATATCCAGATCTGAGATCTATCTTAAAGAAGATCTTCGCACCTTGAAGACAATCAAGTAATTCATCTATTCTTGGAATGGGGTATTTATTTTTTATGGTTGATTGATTCAACCCTTTTGTAGTCAATGCATAGAAGCGTTCCATCTTTCTTCCTTTGGAACAGCACTCGAGCTCCCCATGGCAAACGGCTAGGACAGATGTAGCCTTGGTCTAACAGTTGCTTAAGTTGCTCTTTCAATTCAATAGCTTCCAAGATGGACATCCTTTGACTGGTGTAGCTCCTGGCACCAGCTTGATTTCGTGGTTGACTTCCATTTGAGGAAGAAGTTATGTCAGCTCTTTAGGAAATACGTTCGCGTATTCCCTTAACCATGAAGGTTCTTCCCCAGTTTCCTGATCCTGATCTAGCTTATTAAGTTTAATCAGATAGATAGGTAGGCCCTTTCTAACTCCATTTATTATCCGTGTTGCTTTTTCCAGCTGTATTTTTGGCTTACCAGCCTCTCCTTGAGTGGTAACTAGTTCCCCTTCAAAATTTCGGAAGGAGACTTGGCCCTTTCCATAGTGGATGTAGGCATCATTAGGTATTAGCCAATCCATTCCGAGCAAACATTCGTGGACACCAAGGTTCATTACCTTGAATCTCACTGAAGTCGGCTTCCCACCCAGTAGGAATTTCACCTTAGCAGTTTGCCTAGGACAAGAGACCTCACAACCATTTGCCAATTCCACAAGTAAAGTAGATACATCTATTGTGGCTATCCCTAGCCTTTTTGCACAGATCGGTGAAATGAAAGAATGTGTACTGCCACAATCAATTAGGGTTTTGAAGCTTTTACCTTCATAATCTGATGGAGTTTGGATCACCAAGAATTGGCGATTCAGACCCTTCTTGTGAAGAGCGGCATGAACCGTTGCCCTCTCAATGTCAGCATCCATGGATGGATCTTCTTCATCACCCAGCTCCTTGTTGGAAACACTGGAGGTTCTCCCTCTGGCCATGACGGTGGTTCCCTAGCCATGGGCGGCTTCATGGAATTGCCCTTGGTGATGTCCTTTGCTAAGCTTGGGACACTGCCTCTTGAAGTGTCCGGGCTCGTTGCAATGGAAGCAATGAAGATTGCGGTCATTACCTTGTGTAGGAACAAAGTTGTTGACAGCATTGGTCCTAGCTTTCTTCCTTTGCCCCTGATTCTGACCCTGCGCTTTCTTAGTTTGAGCCCTAAACATTCCCTTGTTCTGATCCCTGTAAGGCCGATTCCTTTTGTTCCTTGGTTTGGTCTGCACTTCCTGTATTTTTGGAGTAGCTTGTATGAGTGCATCTTGTAGGTCCGTTGGGTGCATAGATTCCAATTGGGTGTTTATGGATGGATTCAATCCAACACAGAACTTTGACACCTGTTGTGTCATATCCATTGGAGGTGCGTACTTTAGGAGAGAAACGAACCTTGAATAATATGCATCAAGGGATAGTCTAAGCTACTTCAATTCATAGAATTTGTTCATCTTTTGTGTGCGGTAGGCAGGTGGCAGATACCTCCCTTGCACAGCTTCCTTAAGCTTCTCCCAAGTGATTGTCCCTTCCGAGATCACTTGGTCTCTGCACCAATGTTTTCACCAAAGTCTTACTTTGCCTATAAGCTTAAGTTTGGTGAGCATGGCTGGTTAGCAGGTGTAGTTCGTGCTGCCTCAAAATAGTCCTCCATGGACTCGATCCAGATCTCGGCGTCAGCTTGAGTCCTTCCCTTGCCATCGAACTCAGGTGGCTTAATTTATTTGAGAAGGAACTTCTTCTCTTGAATCATAACTGAACTTAGTGCTAGAGTCAGACTTGGAACCTGCGCTTGGGTTTGTGTCTGGACAATAGGATTCTTTATGTTAAAAACTTAACACTCATTCCCCATATCACATTACTATGACTTGCACAACTTTTAGCCAAGTGACTTAATCACTTAACACCTTTGCCAACATTTACAATCAGGATAGACAATAGTAAAAAGTATTTTTTATTCATGAGGGCATAACCCTTTGTGTACATTTTCTTTTGAAAACATAGGACAAGCTTATTGATACATCAGTTTGGGGAAAATAGGATTGTGTTACAATCGGCTACAGGGATTGAGTAATAATATGGAGTGGGATCGTGGATTTTTAGGAAACGATAAGTCATAAGAAGCTCGAGGTATCCCTTCCTTTGATATCTATTCTTCTCATAGCGCCCTAGCACTTTGATTCTGTCGCCAAGGATCACCTGAGTCACTTCTTCATACACATGTTCTGCTTGACTTACCGACTGCCAACATGCAGGGTTGCGTTTGCGTGAGCTTCAACAAAGATGAACAGCTTCATGATCTTTAAATCCTCCATCCACTTGATTCTCTTCAAGTTGGTCTGAAGGTACACAAGTCGGTGGGCTGCTATGTAGTATATTCCTGATTCTCTCGTCCATCTCCGTTCCACATACAGGGGTGAAGAATTATAGATGCGGTCCAGAATATTCACCATGCCTAGCCTCTGACGATAATCTGAAGCATGCATTGCAGTCATGAACATGACTTGGAATACCAAGAATTTGCTCCATGCTTCGTGACTTTACAACCGAGCATCCATTAGTGAGTAAAGGAATGTTTTCAACAAAAAACACTACTCTATTCCACTCACCTTCCCCTGGCTGTCCCCTTATTCCCTTTATTTTCCTCCATTAAGCTCCCTTGTAAATCTTAGATCCCGTTGGTTCACTCTGATACCAACTCTAACGTGCTCGCTTGTCCACTTGTGGGACACGTCTTAGCAGGCCATCGAGAGGAGGGTCTAGAAGGCTTCGCCTGGCACTCCCAAGGAATGACACAGGGTTTGCAATCTAGATCTTCCCGAGTCTGCCCCGAGCGGAAGTGTCTAGCTGTTCCCACTTGGGATCAACTTGAGGTCAGGGCTTCTTTCCTATCAGCAAAGTCTCTAGGAAGAAACTAGTGTCGAGCTCTAGATGTACCACTTTGCGTAGGAACAATAGAGTCAAAGCGGATTCATGCTGCACTTGGTTCATGGAGAATGGGAAATGAGAGGGATGCGAAGCTCAACTTCTTTGCCATATGGCATAGTCCCATCCCTTTCCCCTAAAATAGAATAAACCGGGATTCTACATCTACTGACACTAGGTCTTCATTGTCTTATTATCTCATCATTTGAAAAAAGTTCCCAACTAACCGGGACCACCCTTCCATAGGACGGACCTAAGTCATGTCTACCGCACTTTCCTCAGTTTTCTTTAGTTATCTAATTACCTACCACATTATGTTTTGACATGTAAAAGCAGCTTCCTTAATTAGACAAATTCATCACAGGTTCCTTCATGCAACTTAGGCACTGACAAAAAAACAATGTCAATCAAATTCCTTTCTCTCCAATATCTACTCTTTATTTTAAAAAAAACCCTAGAGTACATCCCATATCACACCTGAAGGATATCCCAGCAATCTACAAGATTGTTGCTCCAAATTCCGCCCGTTGACTAGTACACGGGCCTCAAGATCCTCACGTCGGCCTCTTGTGCGGGATCCGGAGGCAAGGGATTTATAGCCAAAGCCTCCCTTGGCACCTAAGTGTCCTCCCGCTCCAAGCAACACCCATGGAGAAACCTCTCGCAGCGGATTAGGTCCATATACCTGGCGCAGCTAACAACCCCCTTGGATTGGGCCAGCAACAGCATGTAGACAGTCGGAGAGAACTGTTCCTGCCTCTCCCTCCAGGCTTTCAACCTGAAGCATTAATTGTTTTCCTTGAATTAGTTCCTTGAGCAAAGAGATCAAATAATGTACCTAAGTACCAGCACGAACATTTCAGAGGTCGTTTGTATGATCGACTGCTAAGGTGTGTCTCCTTTTTTCCCGGATGCTCCCAGCATCAGATCCTGGGTCTTTTCATAACTTGGCAAGATTCCAATAATCTCAAACAAGATTACGCAAGAAAATGGTCTTGGTAAGTTAACTTATTTTTTACTTTCCCTTTTTCCTTGGGTTTTACCTTAGGGTATTGTAACGTGTCCACTAGAACCATTCAGGACACGTCTTAGCAGTCCATCGGAAAGGATGTCTAGAAAACTCCGCCCGGCACTCCCATGGAATGTTACAGGTTTTGCAATCTAGGTCTTCCCGAGTCTGCCACGTAGCGGAAGTATCCTGGCCGTTCCCACTTAGGATCGGCTGGAATTGTTGGTCATTTACTAACAGCGACTAGCGTCAGACCCGAGCGAACTACTTTGCGCAGAAACGCCAGATCCGAAGCGGATTCACACTGCACTTGGTTCAAGGAGAATGGGAAACGAGAGGGATGCAAGGCTCGACCTCTCTGCCACAAGGCATAGTCCCATTCCGTTTCCCTAAAACAGCGCGAATCGGGTAATAGTTAATTCTAAGTCATCGTTCTCGGTACCTGTTTCGGTGATGACGATCATCCTCTGTTCGTTGAGGACTTTGAGAAAAGTTCCCGGCTAACCGGGACCACCCATCCGTAGGACGGACCCATGGTCCATCCTCCGCACTTTCCTCGGTTTGTTTTAGTTTTGTAATTACCTACCACATTAGTTTGACATATACAACCAGCTTCCTTGATTAGCCCTGTTAAGCACTGGTTCCTTCACGTAATCTTATCACAGGACATAAAGAAAACAATGTCAAACAACTTCTTTGTTATCATTTTATCCTTTTATCTTTGAAATACAAGGAGTTCCCGCCTGTAGGCGCATTCATAATCCGCCCGAAGGCTATCCAGTAATCCTTCCTGTGATTACTATCCCAAGTTTCCGCCCGTAGACTAGTATGCGGGCCTCGAGATCCAATCTCGAGTCACGTTAGTCTCTTGTGCAGGGCCCGGAAGGCGAGGGATTTATAGCCAGAGCCCCCCTGGCACCCAAGCGTCCTCCTGCTCCAAGCAGAACTCAACGGAGAGACCTCTCACGGCGGGTTCGGTCCACGTTCCCGGCGCGGTTCACAACCCCCTTGGTTAGGGTCAGGCAGGCAGTCGGGGGTAACTGAAGCTGCCTCTCAGGCACCAACCTGAAGCTTTAGATATATTTTCATCCTTTAGTTCATTGAGCAAACAATGCAAACAGTCCTTTCTAAACTGTTACAAGCACAATCAATTTCAGTGGTCTTTTAGCTGGCAAACTGTTAAGGAGTGACTCCTTTTCTCCGAATGCAACCCGCATTCGATCCGGAATCAATTGCAACTTGGCAAGATTCCTATCATTCTTGGTTTAGGGTTATATCCTACCAATGCTTAAGGTTCTGTTGTGGCAGGATCCAGCGACCATGTCGCTTTAGTTTATTGACGGGTCATTCGCAAATACCTAACTTCCTTTTTCCTTGGCAATTATTCTCCAAGAAAAGTGAGTAACAGGATGATTACTCATCCTCTTGTAAATTAACTTGCCAACCTCATTTCGAGAGATGACAACCCTCTTGTGGACAAGTCTCAAGTCTATACAATGTCGCAGCTTTTTGCACATGTATTGCATCTAATTCCACGGAATCATTCCATTGCTTAGTGTTTCTGTTCACGGAATTTACCCCAACCGAGTAACAGGGTTTTAGGGTATCCTCCAAATCATTCCTAATTAGGTCGACCCATGGTTCTAGAAATAAGCAACTCCGTCGGAGTTTCATCATGATCCTTAGGTTAAAACCTTAGATCATTTCATGCATGAACATCCAATTGCTTCGACATTAGTGAATGTGTGTAAGATCTTTAGACTCACGGTTCCTGTCTAAAGCTAGGTCGAATCATTATTGCACTAAACCCTAGTTAACACTTAGGATTCCTATCATATTGACTCAGTCATGTCTATACGAATCCTTGTGGTTTAGATTACTTAGTCAATTCAATTATGCTTGTCCCGCGACAAGGATGATCCTTCTCAAGGGTAATAATCTAAATCTAACGGAGAGCAATAGATACAATTCCACCACTACGCGTAAGCATGTGATTAATTTCCTCTACGTGTCACATGGTTCACGATAACTTATCTTTCCTTGGTGCATGATAATCTGGCTACTAACTTTTCCTAGGACCTACTAGGTCTTACATCAATAGTCGTACCTACAACCTTGTTGTTTACCTTTTGGCATCTTATGCTTTTACACCTAATTACGGCTTTTTAATGATTGATCCTTTTTCTCATGACGACACGCAATTTATAACATTCTCCTAGCTACGAAGTAGTTACTGAAGCTCATGCAAAACTAGTGTTAATTTTATTCCATCTTACAAGCTATTTTTCAAGTCCATACGTACACTTTAGTACCCTATTAAATTCTTTCCGAATGAATGATACCTTATGGTGCTAACCTTTTCCTATGAAGTCATTACGAGAAGCATGTTACCTAAAGTGCAGTATACGCTTGTTTCTACCATGTCTAGGACGAAGATAATGCACTTATAAATTCCATTTCATTGCCTAAGTTTAGACCCATTACTTTGATGATGTACCAAAAATACATGCAACTAGCCTTCTATTCGTTCACATTCACGACATATTTCAATCTTACATAACGCTCAAGAGATGTCCTATCACATGTATTCCTTTCCAATTTCCATATGCTTTTAATTTAAACGTAAACATGAAATTTCCTTTCTAAGCGCGCCTAATCATTTCCTTATGCGGAATTTACACGGAAGAACCTGGACTTGTGGAGTCGGAGAGATGTCCACTTGTACATTCGGAGATGAGCCTCCCGCGGCCGCCTCTTGGGATCTTTTCGGGGCCATCGTAGTCGTAAATTCGACTTCCGATCTGCCTTTGTGCTTGTATGCGGTTGGGTTCCTCTTCGGGATGGTGCTTACGACGAAAGCTTAGGAGTCCTCAAGAACTCGAATCGGCACGGAATTCGGACGGCTTGCAGCTTAAATCTTCTTGCGGGAATCACTCGATGGATCTTGCGGTGGTCTTTAAGGCTCCACCGTCTCCTCTTAGAAGTCCCGGGGAGGGATATGAAGGCTTCTCTTGGAAATGGGGGAAAAGGGCCTCTTGGGCAAGTGGGGGAAAAGGGGGTTATGGAGGCCCCCTTTGGAAGCTTCTAAAGAAGCTTCCAAAGAAGCTTCTGAGCTTCTCAGCTCCACGTGGGCAAAAAGGGGGGTCGTGGATGACGTGGCGGACAGAATGGTGGCAGCGTCAGCGGCCTGGCGGCCTGGGCGACAGCAGCGGCAGACTGGGGAAGGTGCTGGCGGCTCTTGCACGGCGGCTCCTGACGTTGGCGGCGCTTCCTCCCTTCACGACGGCAGCAAGGCGACTCCACGTTCCACCTCCCCAGCCTCTTCCTTCCCTCTCTCTCTCAGCCTTCCCTTCACACGGCCTCTCCTCCTCACAGAGTCTCCTCTCCTCCTCTTCCTAAGCACACCCCCTTGATGGGGGGTGTTTTTATAGGCTTTTGGGGGTGGGGAAGGGGGTCTCCACCCACGTGGAGAACTTCCCCATGCAACCCTCACTTTGCCATCCTCCCCCCCCACACTCCCTTTCCTCCAGCCATGCATCGGCTGGGGGAAGGGATAAATATAAAAAAATTTTGCATTAATTTAATTAAATTGCCCCTCCCAAGAGGGTGTTTTTGCGGTTCTTGCGGTTTTTGAACTCCGGGTTTTGATTTACCATTGTAGAGGACCCTATTTCACGCGCGCGGGTCACATATTATACTGCCAATAATTTAAATGCGAGAGATACCCTTTGCACAGGGTTACACGGCGTGCGCAAGGTTAATATTTACGGTACGGTTACGCGGAAATATTACATTCTCTCCCCCTTAGAAGAATCGAGATGTCCTCATCTCGAGATAAACTGGGGATATTGAAGATTGAGAGAGCTTTCATCCATCCAGGTAGCATCCTCTTCGGGATAATCTTGCCACTGGACGAGGCATTCTCTCAAGGTTCTAGATCTCAACTGTCTCTCCCTGACCGTGGCCAATACCTTGACGGTGTCCCTCGCTGAGCTTGGGGCATTGCTTTCTGAAGTGACCGAGTTCATTGCAGTGGAAACATCGGATGTTTCGGCCATTACCGTGAGTAGAAACAAAGTTGTTGACGTTATTTGTCCTTGCCTTCTTTCTTTGTCCCTGATTGTGGCCTTGAACTCTCTTAACCTGGGGTCTGAATGCTCCTCCGCTTGGGTCGCTATAAGACCAATTCTTAATACTCCTTGGTTTAGCTTGCACTTCCTGAATTATGGGTGCCGCTCGAATGAGTGCATCCTGAAGATCTGATGGTCTCATAGATTCGAGACGGGTATTTACAGGTGGACTTAAGCCTGCGCAAAATTTGGACACCTGCTGTGTCGTGTCCATTCGTGGCGCATACTTCAAGAGTGAGACAAACTTAGAGTAGTATGCGTCAAGCGTGAGTCCTAACTGTTTTAGCTCATAGAACTCATTCATTTTCTGTGTACAATATGCGGGTGGCAAATATCTCCCTTGCACGGCTTGCTTTAACTTCTCCCAGGTAACAGACCCCTCTGAAATTCCTTGATCCCTGCACCATTGCTTCCACCAAAGTCTGGCTTCACCGGTGAGTTTTAATTTGGCTAGCATGGCCTGATTGGTAGGTGTAGTGCCAGCGGCTTCGAAGTAGTCCTCCATAGATTCAATCCAAATCTCAGCGTCCGTCTGGACGAATCTGCCTCTCCCGTCAAACTCGGGTGGCTTTATCTGTTTGAGGAGGAACTTCTTCTCCTGGATCACAGTCGTACTTGCCGTAGGGGGTGAATTTGGAACCTGTACCTGGGGTTGTGCCTGGCGTAAAAAGTTTTCTTAACATTATTATATGATAATTGACATTAGCTTATCTTTAGTTCAGCTAATTCGTAACTCATGAAGCAACTTGACTTTTTGCAACAACCCTGATGCACAATCGGATAGTGATAGAAAGAAGTCCTTATTTATATTTATATGGCGTAGCCTCATACAACATCTCGAGTGATGATAGTCCAATCATTATATCTAGTTTGGGGAGAACAACATAGTATTGGATTTGTCTACAGGAACTGTGTAGTAGTAGGGTTTTGGGTCATGTATCTTTAGGAATCGATAATTCATCGGAAGTTCGGGATATCCTTTCCGCTGGAAACCATACTTCCCATGGCGGCCCAATACCTTAACTCTATCAGCTGGAATTACACGGGTTACTTCCTCATATACATATGAGTTTAATTCAACTCTACGACCTCGAATATGCAAAGTCGAATTCACGTGAGCTTCCACAAAAATGAACAGCTTCACGACTTTCAAATCTTCCAACCACTTGATCCTCTTCAGGTTGGTCTGTAGATAAGCGAACCGGTGGGCAGCTATGTAGTAGATTCCTGAAGACCCAGTCCATCTTCGCTCTATATATAGCGGTGATGGGTTATAAATTTGCTCCAAGATGTTCATCATTTCAATTCTCTGCCTATAATGCGGAGAATGCATCGCAGTCATGAACATGATCCGGAACACCAAAAACTTGTTCCACGCCTCGTAATTCTGCAAGACAGTATCGAAGATGAGAAAATGTTTGGACAAGAACAATTTCTTTACTTCACTTCTAATGAAATCTTATGGAAACAATTCCATTATAAGTCGGCTCTGATACCAACTGTAACGTGTCCACTAGAACCATTCAGGACACGTCTTAGCAGTCCATCGGAAAGGATGTCTAGAAAACTCCGCCCGGCACTCCCATGGAATGTTACGGGTTTTGCAATCTAGGTCTTCCCGAGTCTGCCACGTAGCGGAAGTATCCTGGCCGTTCCCACTTAGGATCGGCTGGAATTGTTGGTCATTTACTAACAGCGACTAGCGTCAGACCCGAGCGAACTACTTTGCGCAGAAACGCCAGATCCGAAGCGGATTCACACTGCACTTGGTTCAAGGAGAATGGGAAACGAGAGGGATGCAAGGCTCGACCTCTCTGCCACAAGGCATAGTCCCATTCCGTTTCCCTAAAACAGCGCGAATCGGGTAATAGTTAATTCTAAGTCATCGTTCTCGGTACCTGTTTCGGTGATGACGATCATCCTCTGTTCGTTGAGGACTTTGAGAAAAGTTCCCGGCTAACCGGGACCACCCATCCGTAGGACGGACCCATGGTCCATCCTCCGCACTTTCCTCGGTTTGTTTTAGTTATGTAATTACCTACCACAGGACATAAAGAAAACAATGTCAAACAACTTCTTTGTTATCATTTTATCCTTTTATCTTTGAAATACAAGGAGTTCCCGCCTGTAGGCGCATTCATAATCCGCCCGAAGGCTATCCAGTAATCCTTCCTGTGATTACTATCCCAAGTTTCCGCCCGTAGACTAGTATGCGGGCCTCGAGATCCAATCTCGAGTCACGTTAGTCTCTTATGCAGGGCCCGGAAGGCGAGGGATTTACAGCCAGAGCCCCCCCTGGCACCCAAGCGTCCTCCTGCTCCAAGCAGAACTCAACGGAGAGACCTCTCACGGCGGGTTCGGTCCACGTTCCCGGCGCGGTTCACAACCCCCTTGGTTAGGGTCAGGCAGGCAGTCGGGGGTAACTGAAGCTGCCTCTCAGGCACCAACCTGAAGCTTTAGATATATTTTCATCCTTTAGTTCATTGAGCAAACAATGCAAACATTCCTTTCTAAACTGTTACAAGCACAATCAATTTCAGTGGTCTTTTAGCTGGCAAACTGTTAAGGAGTGACTCCTTTTCTCCGAATGCAACCGGCATTCGATCCGGAATCAATTGCAACTTGGCAAGATTCCTATCATTCTTGGTTTAGGGTTATACCCTACCAATGCTTAAGGTTCTGTTGTGGCAGGATCCAGCGACCATGTCGCTTTAGTTTATTGACGGGTCATTCGCAAATACCTAACTTCCTTTTTCCTTGGCAATTATTCTCCAAGAAAAGTGAGTAACAGGATGATTACTCATCCTCTTGTAAATTAACTTGCCAACCTCATTTCGAGAGATGACAACCCTCTTGTGGACAAGTCTCAAGTCTATACAATGTCGCAGCTTTTTGCACATGTATTGCATCTAATTCCACGGAATCATTCCATTGCTTAGTGTTTCTGTTCACGGAATTTACCCCAACCGAGTAACAGGGTTTTAGGGTATCCTCCAAATCATTCCTAATTAGGTCGACCCATGGTTCTAGAAATAAGCAACTCCGTCGGAGTTTCATCATGATCCTTAGGTTAAAACCTTAGATCATTTCATGCATGAACATCCAATTGCTTCGACATTAGTGAATGTGTGTAAGATCTTTAGATTCACGGTTCCTGTCTAAAGCTAGGTCGAATCATTATTGCACTAAACCCTAGTTAACACTTAGGATTCCTATCATATTGACTCAGTCATGTCTATACGAATCCTTGTGGTTTAGATTACTTAGTCAATTCAATTATGCTTGTCCCGCGACAAGGATGATCCTTCTCAAGGGTAATAATCTAAATCTAACGGAGAGCAATAGATACAATTCCACCACTACGCGTAAGCATGTGATTAATTTCCTCTACGTGTCACATGGTTCACGATAACTTATCTTTCCTTGGTGCATGATAATCTGGCTACTAACTTTTCCTAGGACCTACTAGGTCTTACATCAATAGTCGTACCTACAACCTTGTTGTTTACCTTTTGGCATCTTATGCTTTTACACCTAATTACGGCTTTTTAATGATTGATCCTTTTTCTCATGACGACACGCAATTTATAACATTCTCCTAGCTACGAAGTAGTTACTGAAGCTCATGCAAAACTAGTGTTAATTTTATTCCATCTTACAAGCTATTTTTCAAGTCCATACGTACACTTTAGTACCCTATTAAATTCTTTCCGAATGAATGATACCTTATGGTGCTAACCTTTTCCTATGAAGTCATTACGAGAAGCATGTTACCTAAAGTGCAGTATACGCTTGTTTCTACCATGTCTAGGACGAAGATAATGCACTTATAAATTCCATTTCATTGCCTAAGTTTAGACCCATTACTTTGATGATGTACCAAAAATACATGCAACTAGCCTTCTATTCGTTCACATTCACGACATATTTCAATCTTACATAACGCTCGAGAGATGTCCTATCACATGTATTCCTTTCCAATTTCCATATGCTTTTAATTTAAACGTAAACATGAAATTTCCTTTCTAAGCGCGCCTAATCATTTCCTTATGCGGAATTTACACGGAAGAACCTGGACTTGTGGAGTCGGAGAGATGTCCACTTGTACATTCGGAGATGAGCCTCCCGCGGCCGCCTCTTGGGATCTTTTCGGGGCCATCGTAGTCGTAAATTCGACTTCCGATCTGCCTTTGTGCTTGTATGCGGTTGGGTTCCTCTTCGGGATGGTGCTTACAACGAAAGCTTAGGAGTCCTCAAGAGCTCGAATCGGCACGGAATTCGGACGGCTTGCAGCTTAAATCTTCTTGCGGGAATCACTTGATGGATCTTGCGGTGGTCTTTAAGGCTCCACCGTCTCCTCTTAGAAGTCCCGGGGAGGGATATGAAGGCTTCTCTTGGAAATGGGGGAAAAGGGCCTCTTGGGCAAGTGGGGGAAAAGGGGGTTATGGAGGCCCCCTTTGGAAGCTTCTAAAGAAGCTTCCAAAGAAGCTTCTGAGCTTCTCAGCTCCACGTGGGCAAAAAGGGGGGTCGTGGACGACGTGGCGGACAGAATGGTGGCAGCGTCAGCGGCCTGGCGGCCTGGGCGACAGCAGCGGCGGACTGGGGAAGGTGCTGGCGGCTCTTGCACGGCGGCTCCTGACGTTGGCGGCGCTTCCTCCCTTCACGACGGCAGCAAGGCGACTCCACGTTCCACCTCCCCAGCCTCTTCCTTCCCTCTCTCTCTCAGCCTTCCCTTCACACGGCCTCTCCTCCTCACAGAGTCTCCTCTCCTCCTCTTCCTAAGCACACCCCCTTGATGGGGGGTGTTTTTATAGGCTTTTGGGGGTGGGGAAGGGGGTCTCCACCCACGTGGAGAACTTCCCCATGCAACCCTCACTTTGCCATCCTCCCCCCCCACACTCCCTTTCCTCCAGCCATGCATCGGCTGGGGGAAGGGATAAATATAAAAAAAATTTGCATTAATTTAATTAAATTGCCCCTCCCAAGAGGGTGTTTTTGCGGTTCTTGCGGTTTTTGAACTCCGGGTTTTGATTTACCATTGTAGAGGACCCTATTTCACGCACGCGGGTCACATATTATACTGCCAATAATTTAAATGCGAGAGATACCCTTTGCACAGGGTTACACGGCGTGCGCAAGGTTAATATTTACGGTACGGTTACGCGGAAATATTACAGGTATCTTAATCCGTAACTCAAGCATTAGCTGGTCTGTCAAGGCAACGGTCATGCCTTATTCGCAAACCAACCAAGGGTCTTTTTAATCTTCTAGTTCTAACCAAGTTCGGTTATTACACTTGGCAACACAGGACTCTTCGTTTGGGCCTTCAAGATATAGTCTAGATGCATGTGTTTCCTCCATTTCTTTTAGTGCGGTTCCATGCAGAATTTCCCAATCAGCCTTACCCATCATGCACATGATGCACTTAGTAAAGTTGAATGTCCTAAAAAACCTTTATCTCTCATCATTCCTGGCAACGAGTACTTATTTCTAATACACCGGATCACATGTGACTTGCATATATGAAAGTCTAGGTTTCTTTTTTGACGGTGCAAACACATTTTACGAACGAAAACTAACATTTCATGTGTTTCTTTTAATCATGAATGCCAAGCATGAATTCTAAATGACTGTTCATGCACTGAGCTTGTTTGAAAGAAATATTATTTTATGTGAAATAATGCAAAGGCCTTATCATTTTATGTGCAAAAAAACTATAATTTCATGCATATAATCCTATGTGAATTCCATACTCTATCGTTTCACGCATGCAACTTAGTGCTTAGAGTAAGCAAAAACCCTAAGACTCGTTCTAGTTCCATGCATGTCACAAAACCTTTCATCTCTTCCACAAGAAATAATACCTAATTAATTTTAAAGCTTAGAACATGGGTTTGATTCGTGTTTGTTGCATTGGTCACTCCACTCGCCTCTGCAGCATTACCGGTAGCTTTGGTATCTACGCTTCCCACGACTTTCTTCTTGGGATCCATTCTCCTTGCGGAGATTGGACAGTCTGGACCTTAACGGGTTTCGGGTTGATAGGTTCGGGTAGGAAAGACCGCTGGATGGGGTCCTTTGCCGAGGGGGTGGTTTGAGTGTGGCTCCTTGCAGTTACTCACCAACTCTCACTTCCTCTCCTTCTTTCTCTCTCTCCCTCTCTTCTTCTTCTTTTTCTCCTCTTCTCCTTCTTCTCTTCCTCTCCTCTTCCTCTTCTTCTTCTTTTCTCTTATTCTCCTACTCTCTCTCTCTCTCTCTCTCTCTCTCTCCTTCTCTCCTTCTCCTTCTCCCTCTCCCACTTCTTTTCTCCTTCTTCTCCCTCCCTCTCTTTCTCTTCCTCTTCTCTTCTTTTCTCCTTCTACCTCTTCTTTTTCTTCTTCTTCTTCTTCTACTACTTCTCTCCTTCTACCTCTTCTTCTTCTTCTTCTTCTACCTCTCTCCTTCTCCTTCTTCTCCTCTCCTCTCTCCTACCCCTTTTTTTCTCCTTCTTCTACTTCTCTCTCTCCTCTTCCCTCCTCCTTCTCTCCTCTTCTTCTCTTCTCTCTCCCACTCCTTCTTCTTCTCTCCTTCTCCTTCTCTCCTTCCCCTTCTCTCCCTCTTCTTATCTTCTCTCTCCCTCTCCTTCTTTTCTCTCCTTCTCCTTCTCTCCCTCTTCTACTCTTCACTCTCCCACTCCTTCTTTTCTCTCCTTCTCCTTCTCTCCCTCTTCTTCTCTTCACTCTCCCACTCCTTCTTTTTCTCTGTCCTCCTTCTCTCCCTCTTCTTTTCTCTCCTCACTCCTTCTCCTTCTCTCCTTCTCCTTCTCTCCTTCTCCTTCTCTCCCTCTTATTCTTCTTCCTCTAATTCTCTCCTACTCCTTCTCTTCTTCTCCTTCTCTCCCTCTACTTCCCTTCTTCTCACTCTCCCTCACTGGACCCCCGTAGCAACTGGTGATCAGAAAGGGGGGTGGCTACGGTCGTAGGTCCAGGGACAGACCCCATTTCAATAGGACGGAGGGGGGAAGAGCCCTAATCAGAAGGCCTGGGGGGGTGTGCAGCTACCGCCAATAAGTGAGGGGGGGGGGAAGAGCCAATTGATGGCCGTCGGGGATGCTGCTGCTGCTGGAGGTAATGATGCAGGGAAGGGGGGCCACAGTATCTATCCGTACTAAGGGAGGGGAGGGGCCTGCCCTTATATAGGAGGGGGAGGTGGTGGGTGGCATGGCCAACCCTCCCACCTGGGGGTTGCATGCCCCCCCATCACTACCACTCCCACTCTCTCTCTCCCTGACACACTGTCAATGGGGAGAGAGGGAGAAGTAAAAACATTTGTACTGATTATGTATATATATATATATATATATATATAGAAATTACAAAAGGGGGGGTTCCTATGGGAGGGATCATGGCATGTTACATCCTTAACATTGTCTTGGATACTTGTATCCAACTACAATTCATCATATGCATCAAATTCATGTCTCTTGAAGTTTGTGATCTACTTCCATACGATTGATATCCTCAACCCTGTTTCATCCAACTCACTAAGAAAGTAGGTAGCATTATTATGCATAGTTCAAGTTTACCACCTTGCATCTACCATGGTTAGGCCTTCCTTGCTCTTAAAATTTTGTCAATCAAGACAATTGTCTTAAGCTGCTCATAACTTTTGAACCACAATTTGGATAACCAAGGTTTCTAAAGAAAATTGTAGTATTGGTTTTGAACTACAAATTTCCCAAAGAGACCAAAGCCAAATTCCTAAAGATTCAACTTGATGTGCAACCTATAATTCACTTTTCCTATGCACAAGCTTCTATAAACATCGACCTTCCAAGCATGTATCTTCCACATACTAACTCAATTAGCTACCAAACTTGCTAGGCCTCTTTCTTATGTGTGAAAGTACAACCCATACAAAGGCACAAAATATTCAACTTAAGCAAGAGTTGAATGCCTTGAAAAAAGGAAAAAATTTTGTTCAATGAGTATGTTTTGAAGGTGAGAAGCATTGCATATGCTTTAGCAAGAATTGATGCAATGCATGATGATGATGATTTGGTTTTATCCACTTTGAGTTGCCTTAATACTGAGAAGGCATGGAAATCATTTGTTACTTCAATATATGCGTGGAAGCCATTTCCAGATTTTGATGCACTGATCTCTCTCATGTTTACCGAAGAGATCAATATGCAGGGTGACTCATCTGAAAAAAATGCAAGGTGACTCATGATTACCAAAGAGATCAATATGCAGGGTGACTCATGATTACCGAAGAGATCAATATGCAAGGTGACTCATTTGAAAAAAATGGTGAACAAGTTCAAGCATTTTACTCAAGTTTAGGAAGGAGATGTGGTAGATCCTCTTCGAGAGGCCATGGTATGGGATGTGCTAGCGATAACCAACAAAAGAGGTTCAATCAGTAATTTGGTGAAATGTAGGTTTTAGGAGAGGCGAGGAAACTTTAGAGGGCAAGGGGAGCTCTAGAGGGGTAGAGGTGGATGGCAGAATAAAGGTTCTAGAAATTCTGCTAATTTTTGCCATTATTGTGGCAAAATAGGTCATATTGCAACCAATTGTTATACTAAAAAGGATGATATTCGTAGTGGTAAATTGAAGCAAGGAAACTATGCATCGTCTTCACAACAGAATGAAGACAAAAATGAGCATCTATTTGTTATGCAACATATGATGAATGCAGTTACAGGAAAGGGGACACATGATGATGTATGGTATGTCTATTCAGGTGCATCTAATCATATGACTAGTCATGTTGAATGGTTTGGAGAGATGCAAGACTTACAAAATCCAAGTTGTGTGCAGACGGGTGATGATTCATGCCACCCAATTTCACACATTGGAAAGGTTCCCTTGTCCTTGTATAATGGCTAGACAAAGAGTCTGACAGATGTATTACATGTGCCATCAATCACAAAGAATCTAGTGGCTATTGGTCAAATGGTAGAGCAGGGGTTGCAAGTCCGATTCAATGCAAAAGGTTGTTTTATAGAATACTTTAATGATAAGTGCAGGTTAATCGCAAAAGGAAGTAGAGTTGGCCACATGTTACCTTTAGATGCTGGAATTCTTGCAATGGATGCTGCTATGTATGCTAAAGGAAAAGGAGTAGTTGCAGATATTGAAATATGGCATGAACGTATTGGACATGCAAATGTGCAAAGGCTGAAATTAATGCATTCCAGAGGATTGGTTACAGGGTTGCCTTCTTTTAGAGTTGCAGAATTGCATAAAGTCTGTGAAGCATGCCAGTTTGGTAAGCAAGCAAGACAACCCTTCTTGCATGATAGAGAAGTGAGTAGAAAAATACTTGATGTAGTGCATATAGATATTTGGGGGCCTACACAGAATGTATCTCTTGGAGGCAGCAAATACTTTGTCACATTTATTGATGGATGTTCAAGGAAGTTATGGGAATACTTCATGAAGGAAAATAGTGATGTGTTTGAGCACTTCAAATATTTTAAGGCAGCTGTTGAAATAGAAACATGCTTAAAAGTGAACTACTTGAGATCAGATGGAGGGGGAGAGTACCTCTCTAATGAGTTTAATGGCTTCTTGAGGACTCATGGGATAAAGAGGCAATTTACTTACAGGTATACCCCACAGCAAAATGGGGTTGCAGAAAGAAAAAATAGGCATATTGCAAAAGTTGCATGGGCATTAATGGCTGAAAAGAATATGCCCAAACATTTTTGGTCTAAAGCTATCCATATTGTTGTCCATATTATGAATAGAACTGCCACAATTGTAGTTCATGGGATGACTCCTGATAAATGCTTTACTGGCAAGAAGCCCGATGTATCACACTTAAAGGTATTTGGATGTGTTGCATATGTTCATGTGTCAGTTGAGCTATGAAAGAAGCTTGATCCAAAGGCAGAAAAATGTATTTTTATTGGATACTCTTTAGAGAAGAAAGGGTATCACTGTTATAACCCTATCACAGGTGACTTTAGAGTGAGCATGGATGTTATCTTTGATGAGATGGGCAGCTGGTATGCACCTACTGGTGATGTATTAGATGATGATAATGATAAGGATAGCTATGTGTAGAAAGAAAAAGAAGAATCACGGAGTCTTAGTGGACCAAAAACATCATCTAGTACTATATCTACAGTGAGCCCTTGGTCTGGAAGACTAAGGAGTAGCCCCACATCTTTAGGTGGATCTATACGTGTTGTAGGGAAGGACAAAGGAAAGAAGAAAGTGCTGGATGGCATTGGTCGTGCTCATTGGGATGCAATAGTGGATGAGGAGATGGCTGCATTAGAAGCCAATATGACTTGGGATTCGGTACCCTTACCTAAGGGTAAGAAAGCTATTGGATGTAAGTGGTTTTACAAATTCAAGCATAATGCAGATGGTTCAATTAGCAGGTATAAGGCTAGCCTGGTTGCAAAAGGCTATGCTCAAACATATGGCATAGATTATGAAGAGACATTTAGTCCAATTGCTAGGATGGCAACTGTTAGATGTGTGATTGCCTTGGCAGCAGCAGCCAAAGGTTGGAGCTTGCAGCAAATGGATGTTAATAATGCCTTCTTACATGATGAATTGAAAGAAGAAGTGTATATGGAGTAGCCAACAGGTTATGAGGATTTAGAGCATCCTACATATGTGTGCAGGTTAAAGAAGGCACTCTATGGGCTGAAGCAAGCACCTAGAGCATGGTCTGACAAGATTGGAGAGTATCTTGTCAATATTGGATTTTGTATTTCTGATGCTGATCACTCACTTTATGTGAGAAAGGGAGATGTAGGTTTGGTCATCATAGTCATCTTTGTGGATGACTTGATTATTACAGGTGATAGTGAAAATGGAATTGCTAAAGTTAAGGATTTCTTAAAGAAGAAGTTTGAGATGAAAGATTTGGGTGAGCTGAGATACTTTCTTGGTATTGAGGTGATCAGATGTGATGATGGTATATGGCTATCCCAAAGGCAGTATGGCTTGAATATGTTATCCAAGTATGGTATGACAGTATGTAAGCCTCTTTCAGTACCATTGGAGCAAAATGTGAAATTGAGTGCTCACGTTGGGGATGAGATAGAATACCCTACTATGTTCGGGAGGATAGTAGGGAGTTTGATTTACATGACCATCACAAGGCTAGACTTGAGCTATGTTGTTGGCCTTGTCAGTCAGTTTATGTAGATGCCTAGAAAGCCTCATTTGGATGCAGTTAGACGTATATTGAGGTATGTGATGCTCACTTTATATTATGGAATTTTTTATGAGGCAAGTAATGATGTACATGTCTTTGGATACACAAATGCAAACTGGGCTGGTGCCATGTCAGACAAAAGATCTACTAGTGGATTCATGTTTTCCCTTGGTAGTGCAGCAGTTACATGGAGCAGCAAAAAGCAACCTACAGTTGCTCTATGGAGTATAGAGGTTGAGTATAGAGGTGCTATTGTGGTAGCATGTGAGGTGGTATGGCTGTAAAATTTACTAGGTGATTTGGACATGCACGGAGATGGTCCAGTTTTCATTCATTATGACAACATGATCAGCATACAACTAGCTAGAAATCCAGTGTTCCATACTAGGACAAAACACATTGAGGTGCACCACCACTTTGTGAGAGAGAATGTACTTGGAGGAGAGATTGACTTGGTATGTGTTAGCACACAAGATTAGATAGCTAACATTTTCACAAAGGCATTAGGTGTAGAGAAGCTTCAAAAGTTCCGAAGCTTACTTGGAGTTGTAGAGATAGAGTTGAGCTTGAGGGGGAGTGTTGAGATGGCAAACTTCAACACGTGCAGACATTGATGATGGATTTCCTGGCTAGATGAGTCCGCACATCTACACTTAGCACATTGGTGGTTATTATGATACTCACATAGCCATTGACTTATCACTTATTATATTTAGTTTGTTACACCTACCTACAGCTGGCAAAAACATAGCGCCAGTCGATTAGTGTAGTCAGTTATGCACTGTTTGACTTAGAAGGCCACTTTCCTTTATGATGTATCTTATCTATACTTTGTGTACATTGTATAGTGTGTGGAAGAAGAAGAAGAAATCAGCAAGAAAATTTTTTGGCCTGCATCTCTCTTCTTTTGTTCTTGAGTGAGCTTCCTCTTGTGTATACGGTGTGTGTTTGGTGCACCAGCTCAAGCAAATCCCCCCATCATGCGATTCTTGATAGGTTCTTATATTGAGTGGAGTAGATGACAAAAATGGGTGGTTACACCCGGTGAATCTACTATCACTCATGCCTCTAAGAGGTTCATGAAAAATGCTAGCAAGAGAGTCACTCTCATCATGAGATGCACCATCACACAGCTATCAACCCCAACATTGAGGTCAAAAAATAGGGGAGATAGCCACTCTTCCTCTATAATAGGTTTTTGTTTTAATAATACTCACAGTAGGAGGAGGTAATTACATGTGGTGATGAAAGCAAGGTCAGGGCAACATAAGGAGAAGTCATTCAAGAACCTTGCTATCGATGGGTGGAGGTCCCTTTCAGTAAAAATCAAGCTCTCTTCAAAGATTGAAGCATTTAAATTATAGATCAAAGGGAAGTCATATATATTGTGCACCTTCAGGTTGAAATCAACTCCAATTCTTCTTGGGTAGGGCATGTAGATAGGATCATCCCGCTCATAAAGTAGGGTACTACAAAAAGTGATCCAGGCCTCCAAGTTAGAGTCCAAGATGTTGCGGTGCCACCTTGGTTGTGCCTCATATCCCTCTACCCTCTAGGGTACCTCGCTTCCTTATCTTTCCAATAGGTTGTAGATTCCTACCGCCACCTTGTGGGGTGCCTCCTTCATTCCTCTAGCCATCTCCTTCCTAGACTAGCTAAAATCTTGATGACATCCTCCACCACCCTAGGAGATAGCACTCTGTCTAATGAGCAAGGGAAGGTAAAAGGGAACTCAAAGGGGCTACATTTCTCCCATTGCTCCCAGACTGCAAGTTCTGTGCCCCAGTTGACGGAATCACACTTCCCACATTGAGGGATGGCCATTTGAGAAACTTGTGGTATCCTAGCGAAACTTTTTGTGGGCACGTTCCACTTGTTCCCTACGCTTGTTCCTTGACTCCACCATTTGTTTGGGTGGCCCTGCTTCCTCCTCTTGCTCTTCTATTTTTACTTGTGGTTGCATAGGGGGGCTTGATTTTTGTATTTATTCCTCCTCTTGATAGTTTTTTTTGAAATCAGGTCATTCTTCTTGAACCAGCTCTAAAAAGAAGAAGAGAAGAGCTAACAAGTATAAGAACAAGTCTTGTATTTATTCCTCCTATTGATAGTTTTTTTTGAAATCAGGTCCTTCTTCCTGAACCAGCTCTAACAAGAAGGAGAGAAGAGCTCACAAGCATAAGAACAAGTCTTGCTTATTCAGTTGCTTATGAAAGTACAACTTGGGTCACTCTCACTCAAAAGTTGATGTAGAATCCTAGGTTTTTTATATAGCCCCAACTAGCTAGGATTAGGGTTTTCCCTTCTCCTTAGGGCCATTCACACCTGCGTGCCCTTATCCACTCATGCATATGGATGGTTCATATGCCTTTACTCTCAACACCCCCCCTCAATGCCAAGTGGCATAAGAATACAAAGAATAAGAGAATGCCCCCCCTTGACCCAAATTGGATGCCTTTATAGAACATGCTTACAAGGATGGTTATATGCAGAAGGGATACAAGACTTAGAAGAGTCAATCATCTCTAGATTGGGAGGCAAAATTGGCCTCCAATACCTTAGGTATTTTTGGAATACTAGGACACTTACTGGTGATATGCCTGGTCTTTTTGCATTTATTGCACTTCATTTTTTTAGGATACTTCTTCCAGTAATTAATTACAATATGCCCTTTTTTATGACAAAAGGAGCACTTTGTAGAAGTTGTATGAACTAACACTTGATCATGGGAAGTAAATGCTGAAGAGCATTCATTATGGTTCCTCTTCTCTTCATCTGGGCATGACTAAATGGTACTTGCCAAAGTTGGGTCTAAGGTATTAGTAAGGGTAGTAATAAGGGTTCGAAAGACCTTATTTATAGATTTCAGAAGGATGGCAATGGCATCTTCATCATGAATTGGTGCTTGAATAGAGGCCAGTTGTGCCATGAGCCCCTTCATATGTGAAATAAACTTGCTTAGATCTTCTCCTTATTTATACTTCAAGCTAAAAAACTCAATCTTTAGAACGATCTTGGAGTTCTTCCCTATAGCGCCATAGAGCCTTTCAAGCTCATCCCACTTCTCCTTGGTAGTGGAGAGTTGGTCAATACGATGAATTAAAGATTCACCCAAATGAAGCATGATGATGGCCTGAGCTCTTTCATCGTCTTCTACATCAAGGGGGTTTGATGGGTCAATAACTTTGGTTCCTTTTATGAGGGGCCAGTAGCCTCGTTCCATAATTTTATATTTTACTAGGACTTGATAGGGATGTAAGTCTTTTCCATTGAACATGCGAATTTGAGGCCTTACATCTGCATAGGCCATGGCCATTATAGGAAGGTCTTACCTATTGCCATAGAAATGGCAGTGTCTAGTCCTTTATAGCTGGCCAAGTACAAAAAAAATAACAAAATTGATAGCCCTACAAATGATAACCAACTTTAAAGCTCTAAGGATGAAAAAGGTTGGAAATCATACATATGTAATATCTCAAGGTAGGATTTTGGTAGTTCCATCCTTCGAACAACCCTTGATTTAAGTTTTACTGTTTTCCTAGGTTTCAATGAGGTGAACTTTGACTAGACTTCTGGCTCCTTCCCACCTTGTGGTTTAGTGTACAAGCATTTGGTTGAGCAAGGTCCATTAATGACCTCAACACTTGGTGAAGAGTTTGAGGAGATTTCAATCACATCAATATTCATAGGGAAATAAAACTAGTGTCACTAAATGCCTTTTTAGTACTTAGAAGCACTCATCTCAAGATTGAGATGTTTAGGTATTACCTTGTAAAGTTTGGTGAGATTGGACTCATTATCGGTGTTGAGAGCAAGCTTCTTAGTGAACTTATGATGTCTCCCGAGTGTTGGAGCTATTCACAGATCAGAAACATACTTGAGAGCATATGCTTTAGCGATTAGAATCACTATTAATGATTATATATTGAAGAAATTGAAAAAATAGGAAGCTTGAAGCTTCTTGGCTATGGCTGTGAGAAACCCATTGTTAGGGTTTTGATCATAGCAGCCAGTAGAGGAGGAATTTCTTCAAACCCTCTTAGAGGGAGATGGTCCATTAGCGGAGCTAACAAAGCCCCATGATAGCTACTAAGATTTCATCGTTATTAGCAAACATCGAGCTCCATAACATGTCACATGCAGATCTGTGCCATTGTTTTTTGTTTGTTGTAATGATGCCCTCCACATCACCTAATGTCAGCCCCTAATGTGCCATGCCGAATTGCCCTGAGTTGAGGAGGATATCTCTAGAAGAAATCAAGAGCTAAAATGCTCTCCTTTGCTCTCCCCAGGTCCTCCAACAGAGGTGGGTCAAGCTAGCTATGGTGGAAATGAAGGTAGATGAGAGGACAAGATTTCTTCTTGTGCACTTAGGTGTGTAGAGAGGTTGAGGGAAGTTGAAGGATCAGAGATGGCTCTAAAACCATGTGTAAAATCATACTGGAAGCTAGAGAGTGTGCACAAGAGGGAGAGAAGAGCTCACAAGTACAAGAACAAGTCTTGCTTATTCAGTTGCTTATGAAAGTACAACTTGGGTCACTCTCACTCAAAAGTTGATGTAGACCCTTGGGCTATTTATATAGCCCCAACTGGCTAGAGTTATGGTTTCCCCTTCCCCTCAAGATCATTCACACCTGCCTACCCTTATCCACTCCTCCATAAGGAGGATTCATATGCCTATACTCTCAACAGTGGTTGCATTGGCCGTTCAAGATCCTCAAGCCCTAGTAGATTGAGTTCTTGTGCGGTTAAGCCAACTGAGAGTAGGTGAGCATGTTGCTCCTCTAGTCCCAAACTAGTGCTAGTCCTGGGTGCCTTATCATGGGGCTCATGTTCTAGAGCCCTCCTTGTCAATTATAGCTTTCTCTTGAGCTAATCCACCATCTCTTCTCCTCCTAGTGGCTGCATGATATTCAACATTGTTCTTAAGAATGTGTGTTGTTGCTCCAACATTTTTGTCTCGACAGAGATGAGGCTTTGCTTTCTACTAGAAGGTGTTTGGGCCAGCTTGTAGGCTAAGTTTTTGATTCGATCTTCATTTTTGGCCACCCATTCTTTTGCATTTTCCTTCATTCACTCTAACCCTTGGTTTTGGTACTAGGCTAGAGTGGCAATTACCTGCTCTTGCTCCTACCATAGCATATGCATTTGCTCTAGCTCTTGGGTTGTTCTTTTTACTTGCTCTTTAAGTATATCTTGTTCATGGAGAAGTGATTGTAGTTGGTTGTGTGGAGCCCCAAGAGGAACACCAAGGAAAAAGGGATTCTACTGCAAGAAAATCTTTCTTGTAACATCAACAAGCTTTTATTTCATTCTTTCGATGACCAAAACAAAGAAAACAGCAAATCTTCAAGTAGCATCATAGTAGACATCTCCCACCAATTTGATAGAATCAACCATAATCTTCAGCATCTTCATAGAATCCATCAATATAACAATGAACATGAAAGAATACACCATTTTTGAATGGAAATAAATCACATAATATTCATCTTCAATGTCTTCATAGTTTTCTCTCTCAATCTCTCATATACATATATACTATTTTGATAAAAATTGACTATCTCTGGCTCTCTCTCTCTCTCTCTCAATAATACATCATCTCCTCACTACAATACTCAATAATGACTCTCAATAATCCTTATTTTGTCGTGGATGCGCCTCCCAAGAGGTATGTCTGATGTGAAGAGGCACCAGAGCCACTGCAATGTCTCTTCATAGCTCACTATTGTCACTGTCACTTCAGTCTTCTCTTTAGTCTTCAACAGCTGCTTCTTCCATTTCTTTTAGCTCTTTTGAACTTAGATTCATCCTTTCCAAAAGGTAGAAAAACTTTTCCAAAGTCACACATACATTCTACAAAACCCTTACCGAAGATCTACAGAATAGAATAGAACAGGAACAGAGCAGAGAGAGAATAGAGATAGAGGCTCTACAGAAGGTCATAAGAGAACAACAAATCCTCATAACTCATACTAAAACCATTACAAACTATCAAAAAATATTCAATAATCTTTCAAAATATTTCAACCTTCATCAATTATCAATCCATGCTTCATACAGAAGAAAACCAGAACAAAACAGAAGCTATACAGAAGGTATAGAACCAATCAGAACCTATCAGAACATCACAGAGCTTCATATTTCTATTAAAAATCATCATGAGCCTCCAAAACATACATCACTCTAAATCCATAAAAAATCAATCATTCAAACCTCAAAAACAACAAAAATCTGTCAAAAATTTAGTCTTTTTCCACTCTCAACATTGTGCAGCTCCATTAGTTTCCTCTTGTTCTCCTCATCCCATTTGTTCCTTGCCTCTTCCAACTCCTTTGTAGCCTATTGTTTTTGCCTCTTCAGCTCTTTTATTTCCAGCTCTAGGCATTATTTTTGTGGAAGTTGAAGGCACACATATTTTCTAAGGAGATGTCGTAGCCTTTACATATCTCATGATTCTCCTGACTACATCAAAATGTGGTTTGCAAGGCTTTTGTATGAACTGACTGATCATCCCCATAGCATAGGTCAAGCCAGGATCAGTAATGGTCAAGTAGATCAAGCTGCCTACCATCTGCCTATACATGGTTACATTCTCAATCTCTGTCCCAGCATCAATCTGCAGCTTGACATTTTTCTCTAAGGGTGTATCCATAGCCTTACATTCAGCCATACCATACTTCTATAACATGTCATGAGCATACTGCTTCTGTAGCAACCATATGCCTTGAGGTGTAGACACTACCTCAATGCCCAAAAAATATTTCAGCTCACCAAGATCTTTAACTTTAAATTCTACCTGCAAACATGATTTAATGTCAGCAATCCCACTCTCGTCATCTCCAGTGATGATAAGATCATCAACATAGACAACCAAAAATACATAGCCATCACAAAAAAGTTGTGATCAGCATCACCCAATTTAAACCCATGCTACTATAAATAACTGTTAATTTGAGCATTTCATGCTCTGGGTGCCTCTCTTTTCCCATATAATGTCTTTTTTAGCCTGCATATATGTGTTGGAAATTTCGGATACCGTACTGCTGCGCATATCCTTTTGCAACTAGCTTGGCCTTGTAGCATTCCAATGACCTATCTGATTTGCACTTAACCTTGTACACACATTTGCAGCCAATGGGAACTTTTCCATTGGGAAACTGCACTAGATCTCATGTTCCATTTTTAGCTAAAGCTGAATACTCCTCATCCATGGCAGCACACCAGCTCTCATCTACAACTGCCTCATCAAACTTGGTTGGTTCTTTAAACCTTGTCACCTTCGTCATATAAGCATAATGACGGGTTGAATATCAGTGTAAGTGTACCTATCAATTGGCCTTCTAATCCTCTCAGATCTCCTCAACTTTGGCTCACTCTGAGCCTACCTCTCATGAGGTGGTACATACCGATTTTGCCTAGCACCTAGCGTCATAACAGACGGAATCCCCAACTCACTGTCCAAGCTATCACTGCTAGACGACTCATAACCTGCAATAAGTGGTCCTGTTACATCCTCAAAATTTTTCTTTTTTCCCTTATCCACTCCCCCCACTAATATATCCATGTCAGTTGATGCAGGAGTGTGGTTCTGCAAGCTTTCAGACCATGGACTCACTATAGATGATACATCACATGTCTGACCACTCATAGATGTACTAACTGCAAGGGTGTTTTCATCATTACCTATGCTTGTTGATCCATCAGTAGGCACAACAACTAGATTCCCATACTAGGAAGCTAGCTCGTCAAAGACAACATCCCTACTTATCAACGTCTCATGGTAGATGGCACATAGCATTTATAGGATTTTCTTTCATGTGCATAACCCAAAAACATGCTCTTTACTACTTTAGGATACAATGTCTTTCTCTTTTCATCTGGTATATGCACATACGTAATGCATCCAAATACTTTTAAGCGCCTAATGTCAGGGCTGTGACCATACAACCTCTCATAAGGTGTAACCTCATGAATCCCTGCTATAGGGGTTTGATTCAGCACATAGACAATAATCATCACTGCTTCAGCCCAGTAATTAAGCATTAGGCAGACATTTTTCATTCAACATTGCTCTAGCTGACTCCATCAGTACCCTATTTTTCTCTCTGCAACACCATTCTACTGCGGTGTATAGTTGCAAGTGAGTTGCCTTCTTATCCCATACTTTGCAAGATACCTATCAAACTCCTTAGAGACTCCACAAGGCAAAATTCTTATTATCCAAACCAACAATCTATGTAATGTTTTCACTGCCGTGCAAATTTGCCATGTTGCAATAGACTTTTTCTGTCAAATGCCTAACTTCCCGCAAACCAACAAGTGTGGCTGACCAAGTGTAGTCCTTAACTGTTTATGACAGTTTTTCTACAACAAGTTCACTGTAAAATAAGTCTTTTTGAGTCCAATGACAACTCAAAAAACATCCACAAATAGGTAGTCCCTCCTATAGGTACAATGGTCAATGCATATGCAATGTAGTTGCTTCAGCTTTATCTTTTGCAACCTTACTGTCAAAATGCATACATACAGTTTATAAACTGTAGATTGGTAGTGACCAGCAGCTTATTTACTACCGAAACTGAGTCATATACATGTCATAGATGTCCCAAACCTTCATAAACATCTGCTAGTACATGTAGCAGTCCAAACATAAGCATATGAGCACAAATCAATGCACAACCAACAAGTAAAAGTGTCAAATATCACATTCACAGATTGCAATCAACAAATACTTAGTGAAATCAAGTCTTTCCAACTCCAAAATAGACCCAAATCATGTCATACATTCACCTTGAAGTGCTAGGTTCAATACATGAGCATTCGGGTAATCATAGTCTTCGATGACCAATGGCATAGAAACATGAACTATTTATAACTAGCCAATACAATATGAATGCACTAATTTCCAGATTCAAACTTTTGCATTCAACTCCCTTCTTGATCCACAAGACATCTGCAAGCTGTATGCCAAGTCATCCGATACATAGTACTAACCAAAATCATCTAATATTCCAAGACCATTAAGTGCTTGCTTCTTATATATTCAAGAAAATTTTGAGCCTGTCACAAGCTCTTAGATCAGAGTACTTTTGTCACAAATTTCAGCTTCAATGCATAGGAGAAAGTACATATGTCTTTCAAGTAAATGCCTATGCTTCAATGATGGCCAAGGTACATGTCATATGACTTCAATGCATCAACCAAGGTCAAGTATATGCTACCCTGTCACTGTTAACAATAGGTCTTCACTATTTTCAGATCTGTCTATCAATGTTACAGTTCACACATGAGCTCCCATTAGTGCATTTGCTTCTTACAATCTTTGAGCACCTCCCCAGGGGCATAACCAAGCATTCTATCACTTAGAATGCAACCAATGTGTTGATTTGTGATAAATGGAGCTTCAACTTGCATCAGGCGTAGTCACACATATCTGTAATCTTATTTGAGCAGCACGTGATGAAGATAATGATGATGACAAGGCACTCTAATGTGCTCAATGAAGTCTTACAAGTCTCCCCAACAAGTCATTGCTAGCATTTCATCCAATGAAGACCACAACCTTACAATGCATACCTTCAAGAAACAATGGATGCCTGCTTGACCTTTGATAAACCTGAGTCTTCAACTTCTTTAGATCTTCTTTAGTTCCTCCTACTCCTAAGAGTCCACCAGACTAAGCTCTGATACCATATTCGAAGAGAGGCAGAGATAAACAAAGAGTGGAGCAGACTCAAGAGCCTTCAGGCTCATATTCATTCTCCTTTATTATTCTAGACACAATCTCCAAAAGACACAAAGTAAGAGTAAGTGTTACTCTAGGTCTAACGGACCAATATCCAACTAAGGCTAGATTAGCCCTACACTGACTTATTCAATGACATATACATGAATATCTGTATCTAGCTAGAGTCGATCTATCACACATGGCATAAAGAAGGATGGGGAAATATGGAGAGCTTGATTTCTAACATGGCATAAAGAAGGATGGGGAAATATGGAGAGCTTGATTTCTAACATATCATACAACTCCTTGAGATCCTCCTCTCCCTCTCTTGCCTTCAGAGCCTCTTTTAATGAGATCATTTTCCTATTAATGATGGTCCTCACTCTTGCTTGCCCCATCTTGTAGTCTACAAACATAGCCTTTTCTTTTTCAAGCTTTGTAAGTGCGGCCTTTATGTCTGGGCTCATCGTTGCCAATTCCTGAGATCGATAGGGTTGCTCCACTTATCTCCAAATGGCAAGGGCAATCTCCTCTTCTGCTTGTTTTCTCAGCCTTTCTTCCTCCTCTTCTTACCTCTTTTGATGCTCTTCTTCTAGCCTCTTTGACTCCTTCTCCACCCTTGGCAGCTCTCTATTTTCATCAATGATGGAGTGGGCCTTCCATATGGGGATTTTGAGAGTAATATTTCTTCTTTCCCCTTGGATTCTCTCTTCACATCACACTTTTGGAGAGCTATCTTTGAAGCCATTGGGACTCAACTCTATTTTAGCACAGCTTATCATCCGATGGTCAAACAGAGCGAGTCAATCAAGTCATTGAGGATATGTTAAGGGCACACTACTATCGTGAGCCAAAAAGGTGGATTCAATACTTGCCTTTGGTTGAATTTGCCTACAATGCTTCTTACCAACAGAGCATTTAGATGACCCCTTTCTAAGCATTGTATGGTCATGAATGTCAAAGTCCCCTAAACTTCTCAAATCCAACCTTGAGGGTTGAAGCTCCAAGGCAGATGTTGGAAGAGATGGATAACCAAATAAAGTCAATAAGACAAGACATCCAAGCCGCCAAGGATAGATAGAAGGCATACGCGGATTTGAAGCGTCAAGATAGAATCTTCGAGGAAGGAGACATGGTCTTCATTTGCGTACGCCCAAAGAAGAGTTCCCTATCCTTAGGAGATTGCAAAAAGCTAAGTCCAAGGTATTGTGGACCATACAAGATCCTTAAGTGCCTAGGACCTAATGCTTATAGACTGCAACTCCCTGAAAACCTAAGGGTTCATAATGTATTCCATATTAGCCTATTAAAGAAGTATGTACCTAATCCTAACATGTGCTTGATGACCAACAAGTTGTAATGCCTAGTCAAGGAGTCCTTGAACTACGGCCTGACAGGATCTTAGATGTTAGGGAGAGACAACTGAGATCCAGAACCTTGAGAGAATGCCTCGTCCAGTGGAAAGATTATCCTGAGGAGGATGCCATTTTGGTAGATGAAAGCACTCTCAACCATCAATATCCCCAGTTTATCTCGAGATGAGGACATCTCGATTCCTCCAAGGGGGAGAGAACCTCCTCTTGATAAGTAGGTCATGAGGATAATATTTGGAATAATGGCAAAATTTTTTAACTATCCCTCTCTCCCCCAGCCGACAGTCGTGCTGGAGGAAAGGGAGGGGAGGTAGGATGACTAAGCATCCTTGCTGGAGCTCATGGAAGGGTTATTGCCATGCAAATGGCCGCGTGGGGGGAGGGAGGTCCTCCTCTCGAAACCCTATAAAAACCCCCTGTGGGGGGGTGGTTGATGATAAGGGAATCTGGAGGGCGTAAGGCTACCGTAGAGTAGGAGAGTGAGGGACGGGACACTGCGATTGCTAGACGAGAGGAGGGTGATAGCCGTGACTGCTGTGAGGAGGGAGGAGTCGTTTAGAGCCGCCATACTAGGCAGAGAGCTGCCTCTCTCTCCCTTGGATTGTGGACTACGCCGTTGCCCATCAGTCACCAACAAGACTGCCAGTAGAGTATCTCCTCTCCTCCACGTGTCAAAATCATGACCCCCCCTTCCCAAACACTTTAGAAGCCTCTTGGGAAGCTTCTAAATCCTCCTTGGAAGCCCCCCTTCTTGTGGGTTTCTATAAGGCCTCTTTCAAGTGGGTTTAATAACCCCGCCTCCCCAGGATTTAAACCCCATTCCCGTGGGATCCCCTCCAAGCTCTTTCCTATCACAAATTCCACTAAATCCCTATAAACTCATGTTGGCTAGAGGTTTAAAGCAACCCTTCCCATGGGCCTTTCTTATTGCCCTCTCAAGTGGGTTTAAAATCCCAGTTACCCCGAGAAATAAGCCCCTTTTCCCCTTTGTTTTTTTTGTCATTCCATTAGCCCGAGTTTTAAACCCCCTTTTCATGGACCTTTTTTACTTTACCCCTACAAAGTGATTTTTTACAAACTGGGGGACTGAAGCATCCTTTCACCTTGCATTCTCAAAAATTGAGTATTTCCCTTAGCATTTTGACAAAGTCATTCTTGACGGTTATAAGGTCCTAATCATGAAATCCCTACTTCAAGGAGGAAACCTATAAAGCCTTCTAAAGCCGATTTTGAAAGACATAAATAGTTACGAAAGGTTGTATAATGCTCATTCAACGTACAAAAATCTCATTTAGAAAAAAAGTTAGAAGAAGGTTGCATGGTTCACATAAAACCCTAACACTTAGTAGCATGAATCTTGAATGCATCAATAGAAGTTATGTCGTAACTTAGCATATGCTTTGATTTTACCCAGAAAAGTAGGGTTTGTAAATCTACTCAAATGAAGGCAATGAACCATGTAGTTACGAAAATGGTATCGTAAATATCTTCAAGAATAGACGAGTAAATTGGTTTAACCTAAAACACCTAAACCGCGAGGAACTCGTTCAAGAAGGGTTAAATCAATGCAGCATATCCCAAAGAGCTAACTAGGGTTTAGCACATTGAGGACGTGACCTAATCGCTCTTATTGCCAAAGCTGAAACTCTTATACCCTAAAAGGCTTGCCCTCATTCATGGAATGTAGGGACAATAGGACATACTTGCGAGAAACAATCTAGGGTTTTTACCCTAAGGATCACTCGCTAAAAAGATGAAACTCAATTTGAATTTGAAACCCTAGGACTGACAATGTCGGCCTAGTGCAATCAAAAATGGATTGGAAATGAAGACACCCTAACCTTGTTTCCTATCTAATCATGATTCTGTGATTAGAAGACACCGTTCGATCGGTAAAATAGTCCCATGAATTAAATGTGACACTCGTGCAACAAGTTGCAGGGTCGCATGATCTTCTAATTTGATCACAAGGGAATGGCCAATTCCTCGGAATGAGATTGGCAGATTCTTACGCAATCTTATCTTGCAAGAGGATGAATAATCATCCTGATATAGTACATTTCTTGGGTAAAGTGACCAAGATACGGAGATTAAATAATTGCATGGAAGCAAAAGACCAATTAGTAAATTGGAATAATATATTTACTGCTAATAGAACTTAAGGTTTTGGTTAAGTTAGGTTAATAGGGTAAGGCCCTAACCCAAGGATATAAGGGTTAACAAACAAACCCTTTGGGATCTTGCAAAGTCAAAATTGATCCCGGATCGAGTGCTGGATGCATTTGGAGATAAGGATTCGCTCCTTAGCAGTTGGCCAAGATAACAACCACTAGAAATGATTGTGCTTGTAATAGTTTAGAGAGCACTGTTTGCTTTGTTTGCTCAAAGAATTAAAGGATGAAAAGATATCTAATTATTCAGGTTGAAGGCTTGAAGGGAGAGGCAACCTCAGTTACCCTCGACTGCCTGCCTGACCCTAACCAAGGGGATTGTTAACCGCACCGGGAAGGTGGACCAAACCAGGTGTGAGAGGTCTCTCCGTTGTGCGCTACTTGGAGCAGGAGGATGCTTGGGTGCCAGAGGGGGCTCAGGCCATAAATCCCTCACCTTTCGAGCCTTGCACAAGAGGCCAATGTGATTTGGGATTGGATCTGAAGGCTCGCATACTAGTCTACGGGGGCGGAATCTTGGATAAGTAATCCCTGTGGATTGCTGGATAGCCTTCGGGCGGATTATTTAAAAGGAACTTGTTTGACATTGCTTTTCTATGTCAAGTGCTATGATTATGTGAAGGAACCAGTGCCTAACAGGCTAATTAAGGAAGCTGATTGACGCATGTCCAACTAAATGTGGTAGGTAATTAGATAACTAAAACAACTTAAGGAAAGTGCAGTGGATGTGGCCATGGGTCTGTCCTATGGATGGGTGGTCCCGGTTGGCAGGGAACTTTTCTCAGTTGTGATGGACAGTAAGAAGATCGTTTCAAAGGACACAAACAGTAAGGGGGCTGACCTAGAGTCTAAGTTATAATAATCCTGATTTACATTGTTTTAGAAGAACAAAATGGGACTATGCCTTATGTCCCTCTCATTTCCCATTCTCCTTGAACCAAGTGCAGCGTGAATCCACTTCGGACTTGGCGTTTTTGCGTAAAGTAGTTTGCTCGGGTTCGACGCTAGTTGATGTTAGGAAATGACCATTAGGGAAAACCCTGATTCAGGTTGGTCCTAAGTCGGAACAGCCAGAATACTTCCACTACGTGGTAGATGTGCGAAAAGTCTTAGATCGCAAACCCCGTAACATTCCATGGGAGTGCTAGACGAAGCTTTCTAGACAACCTTTCCGATGGACTGCTAAGACGTGTCCTAAAGATAATAGGTGGACACGTTACAACTTTCTTTTGACTTGCAGTTCGTGATCTACATTACCATAGCATTTGAGATACACAAAGATAACCAGTGTAGCATCCTGCAAGCTCTTTCCAACCAAGCTCGATGCACTTATCTTTGATCAGCTATAGGATTCCTCTCTAGGATTTCAAGTTCTGCTTCAATACCTATCACCAAGTCCGAGTATCCTTTACCTATCAAGAATTTCTCCATGCACAACTTCCACATGGCATAATTATTGCTATCAAGCTTTTCCCCCACTATCTAGGTTATGTTGTCAGGCATGTCTACATTTGCCATATTGTAACAGACAATGGCTACAATGCCCAAGCCAACAAGTTTAACTGACCTACTATAGTCTTTGACTATTTATGATAGTTTTTTGCAATTAACAATCTATTTTAATCACAATATTTTATCCCATTAACATCTCAAAACCATCCACAAACATGTGGCATAACTTGTAGATACATCAGTCACAACACATAGACCATGTAGTTGTTGTAACTATATATCATGCAACCTTACTGCAATCAACCAAACATGCAGTCTAAAATCTGTAGACTCCCAATGATGATAACCTCTTTCAAAGCCAAAACTAAGATGTATACATGTCATACATGCTCCAAAAAACTCTTAGACATCTACTAGTACATGTAGGAGTCCATACAAGATCATGCGCGCACAGTTCAGTGCATATACATCAAGTACAGGTGTCAAATACCTTGTTTGCAGGTTTCACTCAGCTAATACTGTATCAAACCATATTTATCCAACTCCAAAATGTCCTCAAATTACTTCATAAATGTGCTATCAAGTGTAGGGGTCAATACATGACTATACAGACAACCATAGGCACTTTGTCTTCAACAAGCAATGTCATAGAATGCACTCCCTATTTGTAACCAACCAAGATAATATCAATGCATTTATTTGTAGCTTCAAACTTCAACTTTCATGAGCATTCAATGCTCATCTCAATTCTCCAGACATTTAGCAGACATATGCCATGTCATACATTTGACAGAAGCTAACCAATGTTATGTAATGCTTCAGGACCAATGAGTGCTTTCTATTAAAAATTTGATGATAGTTTTTAGCATGTCATATGCTTCCAGATCTAAGTATTTTCTTCAAGGAAATGCAACTCAAATGCATAGGACACAATACATATGTCTTCTTGAGCATATCTATGCTCTAATGAGACCTTCCAAGCATGTCCAAGAACTCCAAGTTCTTTCCAATGTCAGTGTATGCTGTACATTCACTCTTTACATTAGTTCATGCTCTATTCCATGTCTGTGTACCTATAGATTAGTTCATATCTCATCTCCAAGTCAAGCATTGGCATGTTAGGTCATCAAAGTACCTTCCAAAGTATGTATGCAATCTATAGATCACTTGAGTAGTGATTATTGTCTTGATTAGCAGCCATGGAGATCCATTTTGATAGCAGGTACAATCACATAGTAGGAGTGTGTTGCAGTATGTGTTGATGAAGGAGACCCTTGTGATGGCTTACATATTCTCAATGGATCCTTCAACAACTCCCACACAAGCCTTGACCAAGTTCATGAAGCAATGGAGGCATATGAATCAATACATACCTTGAAAAAGAAACAATGGAAGGTAGCTTGCAATTCATAGGAACCCTTGACTTTCAGTCTTCAAGTCTTCTTCCAAAATGATATCCACCACAGAGCTCATTCATGGATCTAATAGCATGTTGAGAGAAACAGAGAGAAGGGTTGGAGTAACAGAGAGGAGCAGTGTGCTCTCATCTCCTTTTCTTCATTATTCCATATCACACATAACTGAAGTGAATACAACACTCTAAGGTCCATAGACCATTCACACATAGCCTAAAGTCACTGACTTATTTAATGTCCCACACTTGCTGATGCAGTTGGACATATGAGAGAGACAGAGTGTCGGTTACACACATACTAAAGATAAAAGAGCTTGAAGTCTTAACAATTATTGATTATTGCCGTGTTGTCCTGCTACTCTTTATGGGTTTCTTCCCCCTCCCCTCTTATTAGATCGCAAACCCGGTGTCATTCTCTACGAGTGCCAGGCGAAGCCTTCTAGACCCTCCTCCCGATGGGCTGCTAAGACATGCCAACCAACAGGATCTAAGATTTACAAAGGAACTTAATGGAGGAAAGTAAAGGGAATAAGGGGACAACCAAGGGAAGATGAGTGGAATAGATCAGTGTTTTCTGTTGAAAACATTGGCTTACTCACTTATGGATGCTGGATTGTAGAGTCACGAAGCATGGAACAAATTCTTGGTGTTCCAAGTTATGTTTATGACTGCAATGCGTGCTTCGGATTATCGACAAAGACTAGGCATGATGAATATTCTAGATAGCATCTATAATCCTTTACCCCTGTATGTGGAATGGAGGTGGACAGGAGATGTCTTAGTGAGCCTGCCCCGAGCAGAAGTGTCCAGCCATTCCCACTTCGGATGGACTTGAGGTCAAGGCTCCTTCCCTATCAGGAAAGTCTCTAGGAAGAAGTTAGCATCGAGCTCCAGTTGCACCACCTTTCGTAGGAACAACATAGACGAAGCGGTTTCAAGCTGCATTTGGTTCATGGAGAATGGGAAACGAGAGGGATGCGAAGCTCAACCTCTTTGCGGCACGGCATAGACCCATTCCTTTTTCCTAAATAGAATAAACCGAAAATTCTACATCCACTGACACTAGATCTTCGTTGTCTTATTATCTCAACATTTGAGAAAAGTTCCCAGCTAACTGGGACCACCCTTCCGTAGAACAGACCTAATTCACGTTCACTGCACTTTTCTTAGTATTCTTTAGTTATCTAATTACCTAACACATTATGTATTGACATGCAAAATTAGCTTCCTTAATTAAACAAGTTAATCATAGGTTCCTTCACGTAACTTAGACACTGACACAAAAACAATGCCAAGCAAGTTCTTTTTCTCCAATAACTGCTCTCAATTTATTTAAAAAAATCCTGAAGTACATCCAATATCACACCCGAAGGCTATCCCAGCAATCTACAGGATTGCTGCTCCAAGTTCCATCCATTGACTAGTACACGGGCCTCCAGATTCCATCTCGAGTCACGTCGACCTCTTGCATGGGATCCGGAGGCAAGGGTCCCATGGCACCCAAGCATCCTCCCACTCCAAGCAATACCCACGAAGAGACCTCACGCGGTGGGTTAGGTCCATATACCCGACGCGGCTAAACAACCCCCTTGGATAGGGCCAGGTAGAGAATCGGAGGTAACTATTCCTACCTCTCCCTCCAGGCTTTCAACCTAAAGCATTAAGTGATTTCCTTGAATTAGTTCCTTGAACAAAGAGTACCTAAGTACAAGCAAGAACATTTCGGAGGTTGTTTGTATAATCGACTGCTAAGGTGTGACTCATTTTTTCCCGGATGCTCCGAGCACCCGATCTTGGGTCTTTTCGCAACTTGGCGAGATCCCAATAATCTCAAACAAGATATGCAAGCAAATGGTCTTGGTAAGTTGACTTATACTTGCCCTTTTCCCTTCGGTTTTACCTTAGGGTATCTTAGTCCCTAACTCTAGCATTAGCTAGTCAGTCAAGGCAAGGGACATGCCTTATTCGCACCCCAACCAAGGGTCTTTTAATCTCTAATTCCAACCAAGCTCAGTTAACACACATGGAAACACATGATTCCTCATTTAGACTTTCAAGATGCAATCTAGATGCATGCGATCCTTCCAACTTTCTTAGTGCGGTTCTATGCAGGATTTCCCAATCGACCTTAACCATGGTGCACATTGTGCGTTTAGTATAGTTATACCTCCTAAATGACTTTTATCTCTCTTTATTCCTAGCAACGAATACTTATTTCTAATGCACCGGAACACATGTGACTTGTGTCTATGAAAGTCTAGGGTTTTGTCTAACGATGCAAGTGCATCTCATGAATAGAAATTAACATTTCATGTGTTTCTTTTAACCATGATTGCGAAACGTGAATTCTAAATGACTATTCATGCACTGAACTGATTAAAAGCTATCATTCTATGTGAAGTAAGATGATAACCTTATCATTTTATGTGAGTAAAAGCTATCATATCATGTGAGGTAAGGCGATAAACTTATCATTTTATGTGAATTCCAAACTCTTCCGTTGCGCATGCAACTTAGTTCTTAGAGTAAACAAAACCCTGAGACTCATTCTTGTTCCATGCACAAACCATTTCATCTCTTCCACGAGTAATATTACTTAATTAATTTTAAGGCTTAGAACCTGGGCTTGATTTGTGTGTGTTGTGTTGGTTGTTCCACTCGCCCCTCCAGCATTATCGGTGGCTTGGGTCCATGCTTCCTGCGACTTTCTTCTTGGGAGCCATTCGCCTCGCGGAGATTGGGCGGTCCGGACCTTAACGGGATTCGGGTTGTTTGGGTTTGTTAGGAAAGACCGTTGAATGGGGTCCTTCGCCGAGGGAGTGGTTTGGGTGTGGCTTGTTTGCGGTTACCAACTCTCACTCCCTCTCCTTCCTTATTTCTCCCTCTCTCTCTTCTTCTTCTTTTCACTTATTCTCCTACTCTCTCTCTCTCTCTCCCTCTCTTCTTCTCCATTTATTCTCCTACTCTCTCTCTCTCTCTCTCCCTCTCTTTTTCTCTTGCTCCCACTTCTTTTCTCCTTCTGCTCCTTCCCTCTCTTCCTCTTCCTCTACTCGTCTTTTCTCCTTCTACTCTTCTTCTTCTTCTTCTTCTTCTTCTTCTACCTCTCTCCTTCCCCTTCTTCTTCTCCTCTCCTCCTTCTCTCCCTCTTCTTCCTCTTTCTCTACCTCTCTCCTCCTCCTTCTCTTCTTCTACTTCTCTCCCTCGACTTCTTCTTCCTCTACCTCTCTCCTACTCCTTCTCTTCTTCTACTTCTCTCCCTCTACTTCCTCTTCCTCTACCTCTCTCCTACTCCTTCTCTTCTTCTACTTCTCGCCCTCTACTTCCCTCTCCCACTCCTTTTCCTCTCTCCTTCTCCTTCTCTCCCTCTTCTTTTTCTCTCCTCACTCCTTCTCTCCCACTTCTTCCCTTCTCTCTTCCACTCCTTTCCCACTTCTTCCCTTCTCTCTTCCACTCATTCCTCTTCTCACCTTCTCCTTCTCTCTCCCTCTTCTCTTCTCTCTCCCACTCCTTCTCACCTTCTCCTTCTCTCTCTCTCTCTCTCTCTTCCTCCTCTTCTCTCTCTCCCTCCTTCTTTCTCTTCTCTCACCCTCTCCTTCTTATCCTCTCCTTCTCCTTTTCTCCTCACGGCCGAGAGCAACCAAGGAGGAGGGCGGCTTGTTTGGAGGGCCCGCGGGGGGGAGGGGGGTCCCGCAACCTTTGGTAAATAGGGGGTGACGTAACGGAGGGAGGACTTTGATCGCGGACTGCCCACGGCCCAGGGACTTTGATCGGGTGGCGACATAGCATCCTCACTTTGCCTGGGGAGGGGAGAAGCCTCCCCTTATATAGGGGAGGGGAGGAGGTAGGTGGCACGGCCACCTCTCCACTTGGAGGTTGCATGCCTTCCTCCCCATCATCCACCACTCCCACTCTCTCTCCTCGACATGACGTCACCTCGATATAATAAAAATTTTCCTTAAAATTAAAAAGAAAGGGAGGGGTTCCTATGGGCTGTCACAATTGCATGCACAATCAGAATTTAACTTGGATGTATCAAAACACTTGCTTGAGGGATTTACAACCTTTTCAAACAACCAAGCATAACTTGGGTCAACAATCCATCTTCATCAAGACCAACCTTCGTTAAAACCATTTCAACAATTTCGAGCAACATGCTTAGCATGAATCAACTACCCTAAAGTTTTCTCTTCCCTTTGGGTTAGTCGCAGGGTCCATTTAACAAATTTCTTCTAGGTCCTTTTGTCTTGTGCGGCCCTCGACGGTTGCGACTTACTTGACAATCTGTCCAACTCATTGAGTTTCACAACCATAGAGCCTTTGATGGACAACCCTTTTGTTGGAAAATAAATGACTAAGTCCTTGGAGTTGGGTTCTTAAGTTTTCAAGGTATGGCAATAAACCCTCCTTGTTGGTCATCAGTTGGACATCAACTTTAAGTAAACGCAACATCTTCTAACCTTCTATCTTTAAGTGTGATACTATGCAGAAATTTTCTAGTCACATTCACTCCTCATGTGCTTGGAGCATACCAATGCAATAGCCACTCTTATCACCTTTCCACTCTATTAGCCCCATTAAAGTGATATGCAATGAAAAGTTCATGCATTGATAACCTCTAGACCCTCGTGTATCCACCTTTGTGCGGGTGTTTGCAAAGGTAAACATATATCACAACAACTATTGTGTCGTAGGAAATTTCTTAAGTATGTATTAAATTCCTGAATGGATACATCATAGTGTAGGAAAACTTAGATGTTTAAGAGAGCAGGATTATAAACTTATTTAGGATGCAATCTATGTTATAACCTCAACTAAACATTATTTGACTCGTAGTAAGCCTTAATAGGTTTGCATCCTATGTAGGAATAGATTAGAAATTCTTTTCATTTCATGTGATAAATCATGCTTATAGGTTGAATTATGCGTACAATGGAAGACAGAAGTTCCTTTTGAGTTTTACGGGTCACCTGGATGTGGAGAGAGGGTGACGAGATGTTACGGTTGGTTGCAACTCCACTGGCATTTCTATCTTTGACCATGGCTTTTGCGCTAGTACTCTTAGTAAGCTTTCCCTTTGGAGCCATCTTGCACACACGATCCTTCACCCTGGATCCTTGATTGGGTGGCTTTGTTCAAGGGTGGCTCGCAAATGATCACCAAATTGATGAGGGAGATGAAAGTTTGATAGTGTTCGTGACTTTGAAAATTGCCTTGGCTAGAGATAATCCCTAACTTCCACCCCTCTCTCTCTCTATCTATCTCTCTCTCTTCTTCTTATCTTCTCCTTCTCCTTCTCTCTCTCATTCTTCCTTCTTCTTCTCACTCTCTCTCCTCCTCTTCTTCTTCCTCTCTTCCTCTTCACCTACTCTCTCTCTCTCCTTCTCTTCTTCTCTCCCTCTCCTCTTCCTCTTCTTCTTTTCTCTTTTTTTTTTCTCCTACACTCTCTCTCTCACCTTCCCTTCTGCTCCTCTTACTACCTCTTCTTCTTCCACTACTTCTCTCTTCTCTCCTTCTACCCCTTCCTTTTCCTCTTCTACTTCTCTCTCTCCTTCCCTCTCTCTCCCTCTTTTCTTCCCTTCTTTCTTTCTCTCCTTCTCTTCTTCACTTATTCTCTTCTTCTCCTACTCCTTCTCTTCCTCTTCTCCCACTCCTTCTTCTTTCCCTCTCCTTCCTTCACTTCATCTCTCCCTCTCTCCTCCCTCAACACTGATCACGGAAGGGGGGGTTTACTGGCAACCAGCGAGATGGCACAGGCCTGGCGGGGCCAGTTTCGAGTGGGGGGGGATGCTTGTACGTCATCAGGGGGGACCGTAGTGTCAATCGGAGGGGCTAGGGGGGCTGCTGGTACTTCAGCGCAGGGGGGCCGTAGCGCCAATCGGAGGGGCCAAGGGGGCTTCCTTTCTACAATGGAGGGAGAGGGGTGGGTTTTATAGGTGGAGGGGGGGAGGTGGCATAGTGGTGCCACCTGCCACCTGGGCCGGCATGCCCTCCCCATCTCCAGCTCACTCCCTCTCTCTCTCTCTCCCCGCCATGCTCACGGTAGGGGGAGAGAGAGGGAGAAAAAAAATTTTGAAAAACTTTTTAAACGGGGGGTTCTCATGGGGGAGAGGCACGGGGCACACGGGGGGGGGGGGGGGGGGGACATTACAACTTGCAGGTATGAAATTAGTGGGCAGCAACCACAACTAAATACCACAACAAATATTTAATCTCCTATGTATGGACATCATCAAGGATTATATGGACAACCACATGTTATGGGTAATTCTTTTTCTTCGCCACAACAAGGAAAATATAATCAGCCACGTGGATTTGGAAACCGTAATGGATATCAACAACCATATGCTCATGGAACATGAAGCAATGATACTCAAAGGCAAAATTCATTTGGTGCAAATACTTATGGGCATCAATACTATAATGGTCAACCTCATCAATTTGAGAGGGAATACAAGGAGAAGATTACTATTTCTAATTTCAAGGGCAATACTCCATCCCCAACCAAATTAGAAGAATGGTTTGACAAACTTGAAATGTATTTTTCTTTCTATCCTAGACCGAAAAATGCTAAGGTCAAGTTTGCAGCCCTACACTTGGAGGGATATCCACACACTTGGTGGTGGTACATGTCAAGGATCAGTCATGAATTCTTGACATGGGAAGCATTAAAGAGAGCAATGATCAAAGTATTTGTATCTCCCATCAAAAAAGAGAGGCTGGAAAAGAAGTGGTATGCTCTTACGTATTTGGGCTTGAATCTTCTCTATCTTTAGAAGTGGGAGCCATGAAACCTTCCTCTTGACATGAAGCTAGACAACTAGCTAAAAGGTATGGTCAAAAGTACAAGAATTTTCAGCCAAGAACAGGGCATCATTTTCAGCCAAAGCAGCCCACTAGGATAGTTGCTAATTTTTGGTAGACAAAGACTAATTTTCAGCAAGCTAGAAAGCAATCAAATACTTGCAATAAGATCCCTTCATTTTGTTGAGAGAGAGAGAGAAGGGCTGGAGTAACAGAGAGGAGACGTATGATCTCATCTCATTATCTTCTATTATTCCATAACACATATAATTGAAGTGAATACAACACTCTACAATCTACAAACCATTCACACATAGCCTAAATTCATTGACTTATTCAATGTCCCACACTTGCTAATATAGTTGGACATAGCTAAGACACTATCGGTCACACACAATAGCTGTGACAGTGTCGGTCACACACAAAAGCTTAAAGTCTCAACACTCCCCCAAGTTCAAGATAAAATGAAACGTATCCACTTGTATCTTTAGGACACGTCTTAGCAGTCCATCGGAAAGGATGTCTAGAAAGCTCCGCTCGGCACTCCCATGGAATGTTACGGGGTTTGCAATCTAGGGCTTTCCACATCTGCTACGTAGCGGAAGTATTCCGGCCGTTCCCACTTAGGATCAACCTGAATTAAGGGTTCTCCTTATTGGTCATTTCCTAACGGCAACTAATGTCGGAACCAAGCGAACTACTTTACGCAGAAACGCTTGGGTCCGAAGCGGACTTACGCTGCACTTAGTTCAAGGAGAATGGGAAACGAGAGGGATGCAAGCTCAACCTCTCTACTATAAGGCATAGTCCCATTCCGTTCCCCTAAAACAACGTAAATCAGGATCAATCATAACTCTAGGTCAACGCTTTTGTTGTTTGTGTTCTTTGACGATATTCTGGCTGTCCATCGTGATTTGAGAAAAGTTCTTGGCCAACCGGGACCACCGATCCGTAGGATGGACCTATGGCCACATCCACCGCACTTTCCTTGGGTTGTTCTAATTATCTAGTTACCTAACACATTTAGTTGGACATGTATCAATAAGCTTCTTTAATTAGCCCGTTAGGCACTAGTTCTTTCACGTAATCATATCACTTGACATAGAAAGACAATGTCAAACAAGTTCCTTATTAACATGTTATCATATTTATCTTTGAAATACAAAAATTCCAACCCATAGGCTTATCCATAATCCACCCGAAGGCTATCCAGCAATCCATAGGGATCACTAATCCAAGTTTCCGTCTCGAGTCACGTTAGCCCCTTGTGCAGGGCTTAGAAGGAGAGGGATTTACGGCCAGATCCCCCCCCTGGCACCCAAGTGTCCTCTTGCTCCAAGTAGCACTCAACGAAGAGACCTCTCGCAGTGGGTTCGATCCACTTGCTTGGCACGATTAACAACCCCCTTTGTTAGGGTCAGGCAGACAGTCGGGGGTAACTGAAGCTGCCTCTCCCTTCAGGCCTTCAACCTGAAGTATAGATATCCATTTATCTTTTAATTCATTGATCAAACAAAGCCAAACAACTCTAAAATCTGTAGCAAGCACAAACATTTCCATTGATTGTTTTTGTTGGCAAACTGCTAAGGAATGAATCCTTCCTTTCAAATGCGTCCAGCACTCAATCCGGGATGACTTGCAACTTGGCAAGATCCCCTATATCCTGGGTTAGGGTGTACCCTATTAACCCGACTTGGTCAAACCTTAAGTTCATAGGTTATTTCAGTTTATCGGCTGGTTTTTAGCTTTCGAACAATTATCTTTACTTAAGAAGATACTATATTAGGATGATTATTCATCCTCTTGCAAGATAACTTGCGTAAGGACCTGCCAACCTCATTGCGAGAATCGGCCATTCCCTTGTGAACCAGTCACAAGATCATTGTTGCACAAGTGTCACATCGACTATGAGACTATTCTACTCATCAAATGGAGTCACGAAACAATCTGTTCCTGATTACATTAGGCTGACATCGTCAGTCCTAGGGTTCCAAGTTCCATCTTTTTAGCGTAAGATTCTTAGGGACAAACCCTAGATCACTTCCCAAATATGTTCCACTGTCCCTACATCCAATGAATGTGGGCAAGTATTTAGGGTATAGGAGTTTCAGTTTTAGCAATACGTGCGACTAGGTCACGTATTAAATCATAGTGAGTTCTTTGGAATTGAATTAACACTTTCTAAGATGAGTACTCCGCGAGTTTAGGTGTTTAGGTTTCTGCAAATTTGTTTAGTCCTTGAATATAATTACACTATTATTTCCATAAATTCATGGCTCATTGTCTATGCATACATTGATTTTCAACCCTAACTTATCGATTTAAGATCAAGCATACGTTAGGTTATAACCTAATTCCAATTACTCATCATATAACTTGCGAACAAGATTTATGCTAAAGAAGAAACCTTTTTCTAATAATTACTCAGTTGAAAAATGATAATTGACCAATTTATGCAACTTAGGAATCATTTCATACCTTGCACCTTCCTATGGATTCTTAGCACTCTCCACAATGACTCATTTGCGAAGAAGATATGTCCTAGTAACGTGACATGCAATTTATACTTCCATGCATTATCTTAATTCCATTTTGTAAATATGGACATTAAATCTAAGTTCAGTTCATTGAAATGCACAAAAACTACTTGTTAAAAATGCATATCAAATTTCTGCTCACTTTATTTTTGTTCGTTTTATTGAAAATACTAATGACTGAACTTGTCCGTCGTAAGCTAATTCTTTTAAATTTAATCAAAGTATTCAAGACGGAAATTGCATCTTATCTCAAAATTATCTATACACGGTTGAATTATAACAATGAAAAATAAATATTAGGAAGAAGAACCTGGACTTGTGGTGAGATGTCCAAGTGGATGCTAGGAGACAATCCTCCTGCGGTTGCGCTTTGGGCTTTCTTAGGAGGCATCGTGAATACGGCTTATGTGACTTGGATGCAGATTTATGACTTGGCTGTCTCCTATCACGTGTAGCTCCCCTTTGTGGTAGCTTGCACCATCTTCTGGAAATGGTTTTTAGAAGGTTTCCTCCTACAAAATTGAGTGGGGATTTCCTATAGGAAGGGTCTTTAAAACCCCGGCTTAAAAGGGGGCAAAAGGCCTTGATCTCAACGGGGTAATGGCCTTTTAAACCCCACTTGAGAGGGAAATACAAGGGGTCACGAAAAAGGGCTTTGGAGCTTGGGGCTTGGTGGAAAAGAAAGGGGGAAAAAGGGTGTGTAAGACCTTCAAGAGGTTAAATTGTGTGAGAAGGGGAAAGGCCTTAAAAGAGGCATATGAGGGAATTTTATATGGGAGGAAAAAACAAAAGTTAAAGATACCATATGAAGACCCTTTTAGGAAATTTGGGGGAAAAAGGGGCTCATAGGGTTCCAAGGGTTTGGGGGGGAAAGGGCCTAAGGGAGCTCCTAGGGGGGAATTTGAGGGGGGTGGGAGAAAAAAGGGCTTATTGAGGTCTTAGGAGGGAGTTCGTGGTACTAAGCCATGGGAAAGGGGGCCTATAGAGCCCCCCCCTTAGAAGCTTTGGAAGCTTCTGGAAGGAGGTATGTGGGGGGGTGGAGGCCATCGACAGGTGGCATTCGGCGGTCTTCATGGCAGCTTGTTCCCCCCCCCCCCCCCCCCCCGGTCACTCTTATGGTAGCGGCGACCTCTCTAGCTCAATGATAGAGTCTCGTATTCGTAGTGTCGCGTCACTCTACCACAGGGCCGCCAGTGCAGAATCTCTCCTCCATTCTCTCCCTCACGCACTCAGAGTATCTCCTCTCTTCTCCCCCTCACACATTCAGATGGCATCTTATGGCAGCGCCTCCCTCTGTCTCCCTTGCATAGCGTCCCGATTGTTCCCTCCCCCTGCTCCCCCATAGCCACTGGTTTTTATAGGGAGAGGGAGAGGTTCCTCCCTCGCCTATGCAGTAGCAGCAGCATGGCCATATCACACATACGAGCTCCACCGAGGAGCTTTCACCTACCTTCTATTCCCCTCTCCCTCCAGCACGACTGTCGGCTGGGGTGATAAGGGGAATAATAATAATAAATTTTGTCATGATACTATTATTTATCCAAATCAAATATCCTTTGTAGAGGCGGTTTACGCGTGAATTTTGGAATGTTACATAAAACTTGTACACCAAGTAGCTGTCAAAATTGATTGAACTTATCTTTACCCAAAGACTTGGTAAAGATATCTTATCTTTACCAAAAGACTTGGTAAAGATATCTGCTACTTGTTCAAAATTGATTGAACTTATCTTTACCCAAAGACTTGGTAAAGATATCTGCTACTTGCTCATCCATCTTCACATGCATAAGATCTACTTTCCTTGCAAGAATCATCTCTTGCTCAATAGTACACTACTGAGATTGTTGCATAACAAGGTCACTAGAGCATCCACTTGCATGTCCAAATCAGTCATAAGCTTGAGCAGGCATGCAATCTCACATGCTGCCAATGCAGCACCCCTATACTCTACCTCAATGCTAGACAATGCAACCGTAGGTTGCTTATTGCTGCTCCAGTTGATAATTCCACTTCCAAAGCTGAAGGCATTACCACTCGTAGACCTGTGATCATATGAGCATCTTGCCCAATCTACATCCGTGTATCCAACTAGTGTCAAGGGCTTATCATTCACATAAAACAACCCATAATCTACAGTGGAATTTAAATATCTCATAATCCGCCTAACAATATCCAAATGTGGCTTTCTAGGCTTCTGCATGAACTGACTTATGAGCCCAACAATATAACTCAAATTAGGCATGTTGGTGATGGTCAAGTAGATCAGACTTCCAACCATCTTCCTGTACATAGTCACATCTCAATTTTAGCTCGAGTGCTAATGTCAAACTTGACATTCTAATCAAGAGGTGTATCTAGTGGTTTACATTCAGCCATGACATATTTCTTTAGCATTTCTATGGCATAGTGTTTCTACATTAGCCATAAACCATTTTTAGCCTTGATCACCTCAATACCCAAGAAATACTTTAGTTCACCTAAGTCTTTCATTTCAAATTTAGATTTTAGCATCCGCATAACATGTTGTATCCCCAAGTCATCATCACCTGTCATTATCAAATCAGGAACATAAACAATCAACACTACCAAATGTCTTTTTTGTAAAGAGACTATGATTAGCCCTACCAATAGTGAATCCCAAACTCTGTAAGTAATTATTGATCCTTTCATGCCAGGCTCTCGGAGCCTACTTCAGCACATACAATGATTTTTCTAGTTTTCATACATAATGCTAAAAATCAGGATGTACATACCCTTCAAGCTAATCCATATAAACATCCTCTGCTAAATCACCATTAAGAAACACATTCTTAACATCCATTTGTTGCAATTTCAAGACTTTAGCAGCAGCCAATGCAATTGCCATCTTGGCACTAGGGCTGAATGTTTCCTCATAGTCTAACCCATACTACTGAGCATAGCCCTTAGGAACTAGCCTGGATTTGTACCTCTCTACACTGCCATCTAACTTGCGCTTAATCTTGTAGACCCATTTGCAACCAATGTTCTTCTTTCCTTCTGGCAGTGGTACAATATCCCATGTTCTATTTTCAGCGAGGGCAAACATTTCCTCATCCATAGTTGTGTATCAATTTTTATCCATCACTACTTCATCATGTGTAGCAGGTTCTTTGACCTCCGTCACCTTTGTCATATAAGCATAATGATTCATAGAATAACTACTATAAGTCAGCCTATCCACAGTGTACTTGACTCTCTGTGAGTGTCTAAGTTGTGGTGCACCACTTGATTGCCCTCTCTCATGAAATGGAATATACCTATTCTGCCTAGTGCCAAGCGTATACACAATCAAAATACCAAGCTCATTGTCTAGACTATGAGCTAAGTTATAGACTAGTGCCAAGTGTATACACAATCAAAATACCAAGCTCATTGTCTAGACTGTGAGCTAAGTCATAGCCTAAAGTTAACTTGCCAAGCGTCATCACACCAGATATATCATCAAAAGCTTGCTCTTTCCCTTTTTTGTCCACCACATCATATCTCCCCCTCACTGGCATACCCTCACTAACATAGTGGTGTCAGTGGGTGGATGGTGAGCCAGAGCTCCGCAATCTTCATGTTCATGGAGATACCATTGTACCATTAGGGCGTGTTAATACAATACTTTGCTGCGAATCAATTGTAGAAGCCTCTGTACTTGGGGAAGTTACTATATATATATCCTCTACATCACATGCATTTAAGGCCTATTTAAAAATACCCTTATCTATGAATTTTTCATGAATAAAACATTACCCTTTTCTATTCAATCTGTAAATAACCCCTTTATATTACACCCTTCTATATGTAAAAAATGTATGAAAATGGTATTTTAAAAATACCTTATTTTGAACCCAAGTGATGCACACATATATTCATAAGTAACTTACCCAAGCTTGTGTAGAAGACATATCCGATGGCACTATAGCCAGTGATGTATATCAAGAGGCCATCTCATCAAAGATAACATCTCTGCTGACTAGTGTCTCCCAAGTAGAGGGATCATAGCATCTATATGCCTTCTCCTACAAATAATCAATAAAGACATACTTATGTGCTTTCGGATCCAGCTTCTGTCAAGAATTGCATGGTGGGGGGACTTGCTCAAGATGATGCGCCGAACACACACAGAATGCACAAGGAGAAGCTCACTCAAGAGACAAGAAGAGAGATGGAGGCCAAAACGTTTTCTTGCTGGTTTTTTCTTCTTCTTCCACACACTTTACAATATACACAAAGTATAGATAAGATACAACATAAAGGAAAGTGGCCTACTAAGTCAAACAATGCATAACCGACTACACTAGTCGACTGGTGCTATAACTATGCCAGCTATAAATAGGTGTAACAACCTGAATATAATAAGTAATGAGTCAGTGGACATGTGTGAGTCATAATGACCACCGACGTGCTAAGTGTAGATGTGTGGACCCATCTAACCAGGCGGTCCATCATCCATGTCCACATGTGTTGAGCTTGTCATCTCAACACCTTCTTCCTCTTCTCATCAGGGATGTGCACATAAGCAAGACAACCAAATACTTTCATGTGACTGATATCACGCTTGTAGACATAATAGAGCTTCTCAAATGGTTTCATATCATGAATACCTATGGTGGGAGTCTTGTTCAAGATATACATGGCTATCATAATAGCCTCAGTCTAGTAATAGAGCTGCATCTTCTTCTCATTCATCATTGCATGTGTAGATTCCATTAAGACCATGCTCTTTCATTCAGCTACCCCATTTTGCTGTGGAATGTAGTTGCATGTAAGCTACCTATGTATGCCATTTTCAACCAAAAAACTATCAAACTCATTTGACACATACTCCCCACCACTGTCAGATCCCACCACTGCTAGATCTTAAACAAGAGATATAGCACTCAAATTCCTTTTCAACTTGATTCTTAAATTGCTAAAGTCATCAATGAATGTCACATAAACTTAGAGCCTCCCATATATGCATTATGGGTTGGCCCCCAAATATTTAAGTGAACCAACTGCAACGGTCGCGTACTATTTCTTACATGCTTGACAAATGGCAATCTTGACTATTTACCAAGCTGACAAGCATCACAAACATGACCAATATCCATGTAAGAAAACTTGGGTAGACCTATAACAAGATTTTTTTTTGCAAAATTTGTAGCCATTCAAGATTAACATGTCCCACTCTCTTATGCCATATTTACAAATCTTTAACTATGCCAGAGCCATGGGAAAATATGGCTAATTTCAATTGTGGCAAAGTGGCATCAAGAGTTAACATCCTACCATTCCTATGACCATGAGCAATCAATTTGCAGCCATTACCAAACTCCTTAATGAAGCAACCATGCTTATTAAACCTAACCTACAAATTCTGGTCAATCATCTAGCCCACAAATAATAGATTTTTAGTAATTGACCGGACATGCAATACATCATGTAAGTTCTTCTTCTTGCCATCATGGATTACCAATGGCAATTTTCCTTTATATTCAATGCTATACTACGTGTCATCCCCTGTGCATACATAGCCAATCCTCTTAGGCACCATGTCAATAAACTAGTCACCATGAGGGGTCATATGATTTGATGCCCCCAAATCAATATACCAAACAACATCCTCAGTAGACTTCTCAGCAGCCCTATCTCTCACATATGTCATGACAAACAGTCTATCCCCAGAAGCATCATGTGTTTGACTAGACAATGCACAATGTCCATGTTGCTTTCCCTTTTGATTGCCATAATTCTTCCAGCAGTCCTTGGAAATATGACCGTACTTTCCATAGTAGTGAAAATCCCTATCCTTATTAGGATTGTCAAATGGAAACTACTACTGCCAGGATCCTCTGCCTGGAGAGCTAGATCTCCCCCTGCCTCTGAAATTTCCACCTCCTCTTGCATTTGAACCTTGTTGGTTATTATTTCCATAAGATACATTTTGATGGCCTCCTCTGCTAGAACCATAACCTCTACCAAGGCTGCCAAGGCCACATTGATGCGAATAAAAGATATCATCCTTGCTCTTGGAACTGCTAGAGCCTATAGCCAATCCCAGTTTAACCTCTTTATGAATAAGCAATGCAACAAGCTCATTAAAATCTGGCATTTCAACTTGCATAGAGATGGAAGTATCAAATGACTTATATTCAAATCCCAAATCATTTAATGTCATTGCAACCATGTCTTCATCCTCAACCTATGTGCCAATGGATGCCAGCTGGATCTACAATAGTCTTAATCTCTGTGATATAATCCTATACAAATCTTCCTTTTCTCTCCATGTTGTTGAATTAATGCTTTAACTATATCTTCATGGCACTAGTAGTTATTCCATAATACCTGATCAATATGTTTCATGCATTTGCTGTTAACTTGAAGTTCATGATCTGCATTACCATAGCATTTGAGATACACAAAGATAACTAGTGTAGCACCCTATGAGCTCTTTCCAACCAAGCTCAGTGTGCTCGTTTTTTATCAATTGTAGGATTCCTTTCTAGGATTTCAAGTTCAACTTCAACACCTATCACCAAGTCCCAATATCCTTTACCTATCAAGAAGATCTCCATGCTGAATTACCATATGGCATAATTATTGCTATCAAGCTTTTCCCCCACTATATGGGTTATGTTATCGGCCCTCTCTGCATTTTCCATATTGTAACAAACAATGGCTAGTCAGTGCCTGACTTCTTGCAAGCCAACAATTCTAATTGACCTACTATACTCTTTGATTGTTTATGATATTTTTTGCAATTAACTATCTACTATAATCAAGGTATTTCAGCCCATTAACATCTCAAAAACATTCACAAACGTGTGGCATAACCTTTGTAACTTTGTATCATGCAACCTTAGTGCAATCAACCAAACATGATGCAGTCTCAAATCTACAGAATGTCAATGACCAACAGCTCTTTCAAGGCCAAAATTGAGATGTATACATGTCATACATGCTCCAAAAACTCTGAGACATCTGCTAGTACATGTAGGAGTCCATACATGATCATGCAGGCACAGTTCAGTTCATATACATCACGTACAAGTGTTAAATACCCTGCTTGCAGGATGCAGTCAGATAATACTCTATCAAAAAATATTTACCCAACTCCAAAATGTCCTCAAATTACTTCATACATGTGCTATCAAGTTTAGGGGTCAATACATGACCATACAGACAACCATAGGCACTATGTCTTCAACAGGCAATGTCATAGAATGCATTCCATGTTTGTAACTAGCCAAGATAATATGAATGCATTTGTTTCGAGCTTCAAAATTTAGCTTTCATAATAATTCAATGCTCATCTCAATCCTCCAGACATTCAATAGACATATGCCATGTTATACATTTGACAGAAGCTAATGGATGTTATGTAATGCTTCAAGACCAATGAGTACTTGTTGTCCATAGGTTTATGATAGTTTTTAGCCTGTCATATACTTCCAGATCTAAGTATTTTCTTCAAGAAATTGCAACTCAAATACATAAGACACAATACATATGTCTTCCAAGATGTATCTACACTTCAATGAAGCCAAGAATGCATGTCAGATAGCTTCAATGCTTCAAGCAAGATCCAATGTATGCTGTGCATTCACTGTTTATAGCAATTCATGCTCTATTCTAGGTCTGTGTATCTGTAGATCAATTAATATCTCATCTCTAATTCAAGCATTGGCATGTCAGGTCATCAAAGTATCTTCCAAAGTATGTATGCAAGCTATAGATCACTTGAGTGGTGATTATTTTCTTGATTAGCAACCATGGGGAACCATTTTGACAGTAGACGCAATCACGCAATGCAGTAGCCTAGGGTGTATTCGAGCAAATCTCCAACACACTAATGATCAGTGCTCTCTCTAATGTGATCAATGAAGCCTCCAAATGCTCCCCAGCAGGCACACTCCAATAGTAAAGAGAAACATGAATGACATGTGTTGATACTTAGTATGAAAAATGGCAGCCTGCTCCTCTTCATAGAGACCCTATCTCTTCAATCTTTAGGTCTTCTTCACTTTGTTAAGCTACAGAGAGCCCATCCAAGATGGCTTTGATACCATGTTGAGAGAGAGAGAGAAAAGGGTTGGAGAAACAGAGAGGATTCATATGCTCTCATCTCACTATCTTCTATTATTCCATAACACATATAACTAAAGTGAATACAACACTCTAAGGTCTACAGACCATTCACACACAGCCTAAAGTCACTAACTTATTTAATGTCCCACACTTGCTGATACAACTGGACATAGTTAAGAAACTGTTGGTCACACACAAGAGCTTGAAGTCTCCACATTTCCTATAGTTTATGGTTCAAAACAGGGCAGTAATTTCATGTTTAATACTAAAAGTAGATCAGATGGAAAAAATACTAAAATTAGTGGAAAAACTTCAGCTCCTTTGGTGCAAGGCAAACATTTTCCAGTGACAAGTTGAAGGACATGTATGCAAAGGGACTATGCTTCAAATGTGTAGAGAAATGTTCTCTCGATCATAAGGAAAAATGAAAAATCAAGAATGTCAAGGTAAGCATGATCTTTGAGGAAGATTTGGATGTTGAAGCAAATGAAGGCAATGTATTTCAGCTTGAGAGCCCATCCACTCTTGAAGATATGCATGACTATGAAAAGGACAACCATGAGGAGTTTTATGATCCCATGAATGGTTTTCTATTCAACCCACGTGGACATTATATGGATGATTCATGGACTGATCTGTGAAAATATCAGACAGGCAAGCATTGGAATGTGTGCACAAGAGGGAGAAGAGAGCTCAAAGTACAAGAACAAAATCTTGTTTACTAAGTTTCTTCCAAGTACAACTTGGGTACACTCTCTCACACATTGATAGTGACCCATAGGCTATTTATATAGCCTCTGTCTGGCTAGGGTTAGGGTCTCCCCTATACTTCAGGCTATTCACACCCATCTGCCCTCATACACCCTTGCTTACAGTGGGTTTCTATGCCTATCTTCTAACACCCCCCCCAATGCCAGGGTGACATTGGATTACAAATAATGTAATGGGATGCATTTATAGATCAAGATGCAAGAGTGTTTATAGGTAGATGGTTTAGAGACTCAAAAAAGTCAATCATCAAATCGATTGGAGACATAGTTGGCCACCAGCTCTTTGGGTACTTCAAGAATGTTGGGGCATTTAATAGTGATATGCCATGTCTTATTGCATTTGTTACATTTCATTTTTTTGGGATACTTCTTGCAACAGTTGTTTACAGTATGCCATTTTTTCTTGCAAAAAGAACATTTAGTGAGAACTTTATGTACCAAAACTTGATCAGGGGAAGTTGAAGATGCCTGATTGGTGTTGCCTTCTTTGTGGTTCCTCTTTTCTTCATCAAAACAGGATTGGATGGTACTTGCCAAGGTAGGATTTGGAATGTTGGTAAGAGTGGTTTTACAAGGGTAGGAAACACCTATTTCATAGCTTTTAGGAGAATAGCAATAGCATCCTCTTCATGGATTGGAGCTTGTACTGAGGCAAGCTTTACCATGAGACTCTTCATGTGAGAAATGAAATTTCCCAAGTCTTCTCCTGATTTATATTCCAAGCTAAAGAATTCAATTTTAAGGAATATTTTAGTATTTTTATCAGTAGCTCCATAGAGCTTTTCAAGCTCATCCCATTTTTCTTTAGTAGTATTTAGTTGATCAACATGATGAATCAAGGACTCATCCTACTGTAACATGATGATTGCTTGGGCACGTTGGTCGTCCTCTACATCAACCAAATTTGCACTATTTACAGCTCTAGTGCCTTGAATGAGAGGCCAATACCCTCTGTCCATTATCTTGTACTTAATAAGTACTTGCCATGGGTGGAAATCTTTGCCATCAAATTTATGTATTTGAGGGCGTACATCAGCATATGTTGTGGCCATCGGGAAGATATTAGCACTTGCTAAGACAAGGGCAATGTCTAGTCCCTTACAAACTTGTCGATGAATAGAGAAGCAAATCAAAGACACCCTTACAAAAAATTGATATTCAAATTTGCAATGAAGAGAAAGGCTGAAAATCATACATATGTAGTACTTCAAAATATGACTTTGGTGGTCCTTTCTTATGTGCAATCTTCTTCTGTGGTTTAATGGTCTTTTTAGGATTCAACGATGTGAACCTAGACTAGAATTCTTGCTCCCCCTTGTGGTATGGTTTAGTAGATGAACCTTGTGTTGGATAAGGACGGTCTATGATTTCAACACTTGTTGCATTGACCAAGATATTTGAAAGAAACCACACATTATATGCAGCAAGCAACATAAGTTTAGGATATGATGGTCTATGTGTTTATAGTTGTTACATAGCCTTACAAAATTAAGTAGAGCAGTTAATGGTTTTAATTTTTTGATGAAAAACTTAGATTGAGTAAATACTAGCAGCAAAATGATTGAGCAATGTGCTTTAGTGCTTACAAGCACTCATCTCTAGTTTATGCTACTAGAGATGGTAGATGTCGGCCTTGATGAGCTTGGTGATGTCCTACCAAGTGAAAGAACATTTTAAATGGAGTTCCCAGATTAGTAACTGACTCTGGAAGAGATAACTCAGTGATTAATATCACTGTTAATGATAGCAGAAGATGAAAAAAAACAAGAAGGTCAATCTTTCAAGCTTGTGGCTATGGTTGCCATGAAACCCACAGTTAGGGTTTGACTCTATGGGAGCAGTAGAAGAAGAGTTTCATGAAACCCTCTTGGGTGGAGATAGACCACTTAGGGGGATATCAAAGCCCCATGGTTGCTGCCATCATTGTGCCTGCTACACGCCACGCCACGGTATGAACTGCCAAACTGTTTAGAGCAGCCCCGTTCTAAGAAAACCTACAATGTCGTGCTCCTGGCTGCCCAATGTTGAGCTCCAACTTGCCATGCAGATGCATATTGAGGTGGAGAGAAGGTTTCCAAAAGATACCAGGAGCTGAAATGCCCTCCTATGCATGCAGCAAGTCCACCAAGGTCAGGGGTTCCAAAACAGGCTATGGAGGTGAAGAAGATAGGATGAAAAATGGAGTTCTTCTTGTGCACTTAAGTGAGATAGAGCTATGGGAAGCTGAGTAGGTTAGAGATGGCTTTGATACCATGTGAAAATATTAAAGAGGAAAGCATTGGAATGTGTGCACAAGATGGAGAAGAGAGCTCAAAGTACAAGAACAAAATCTTGTTTACTAAGTTGCTTACAAGTACAACTTGGGTAACATCTCTCACACATTGATACTGACCCATAGGCTGTTTATATAGCCTCTGCCTAGCTAGGGTTAGGGTCTCCCCTATCCTTCACGCTATTCACAGCCATCTGCCCTCATACACCCTTGCTTACAGTGGGCTCCTATGCCTATCTTCTAACATGATCTAGATTCCTTGAAGCTATGTTCTATTTTCCATGACGCATGGAAAAATTCCAAAGGGGATAATACCCTACGCCTTACAGGTTACATCAAATAGAAGAATTACTCATATTCTTATCAACACTGGGAGTACTCATAGCTTCATAAACACAATGTCTCTTGATGGGATGAAGTTGAGCACTCAAGAAAGGCCTTCCTCTCTATGGATTCAAGTGGCAAATAGAGCTTATGAGAGTAGTAACACCTTAAACGTACCCAAGAGGGGTATGGATACCTCGTAGATGACAGGAGAGGTACTGTGATCATGAATGATGAGGGGAGGAGGGTGGTCTTGCATGAGAGAGTTGTGCCAACAAGTTTTTAGGCACAATGACTTGGACCATTGAAAGAATATACCCGAAGGGAGCAAGGACTATGTAGTGGCATCCTTGGACAAGGATTTTTTGGTACCTACCATAGTAGAGAGGTTTTCCACTGGGTGGATGATGGAGTGTATGCATGCATATATGTCACATAGACAATTGGACGCACGCGAGGCACTCAAGAGCAGTGCCTCAAAGCTTGAGTGGTTAGATACAGATGATTGGCGAAGACTCAGGGAGGAGGCTAGAGATTCTCCAGGACATTAGTGATAGTAGCGGGAGGCAGCAAGGGCACAATTGGAGGCACAGGTCAGAAAACTTAAGGCTAGCAAATTTGCCATTCCAGCAGGACTTGGAATGCATTGCGCTGCCATGGTAACAATCGGATTCGCTAAAGGAGATCAAACAATTGAAACTATCATTCCACTCGAAGTGGATAGACTGATTAAAAGGGGGAAAGTACTAGAGCTTCCTCCCCCTTACAGACTATGCCTCAAGTTAGGGTTACTAAGACCCCGTCCTTGTAAAGGATATTGGAACACTCCTTTGCAGAGAATATCTTCTATTTATTTTGGCTCGCCATCTAGCTCGTTCAGCTCTTTCTCGCTTTTGAAGCTCAACTTGACGGTTTTGTGAGCCTATCTCACTAATTTTTGACATACACTAATGAATTGGTCCTTATTGCTGAGATTCAAAAACTGCCACTTATTAGTGGCTCCCAAAAAATGCACCACCTGTTGGGACCTAAAACGCCCCCGACACTCGCTATAAGCACTAGCCATGCCTCTCTGTACTCAAAAAACCACAACCCCCTCAGCCTCACGGCCAAGAGAATATAAGGGACACACTGTCCTAATAGCTATCGTGAATCTTGCATCTATTTTGAAATGTAGTACAATGGCTAACTCTTTCCCTACTCCTCAAAGGGAGTCTCTACACATAGATCATTATAAAATACCTCGTAATCACAAACAAAAGGAGGCACGCCTCCGCTGAATGCCCTGGCCCCACTGCGGCTCTCCAACACCTCGAGGATTAGCCCCTCGATCCAAGCTTCCGCCCGTAAACTAGTATGCGGGCCTCGAGATCCAATCCCGAGTCACGTTAGCCTCTTGTGCAGGACCCGGAAGGCGAGGGATTTACGGCCAGAGCCCCCCCTGGCACCCAAGCATCCTCGTACTCCAAGTAGAGCTCAACGGAGAGACCTCTCGCGGCGGGTTCGGTCCACGTTCCCGGCGCGGTGAACAACCCCCTTGGTTAGGGTTAGGCACGTAGTCGAGGGTAACTGAAACTGCCTCTTCCTTCAGGCTTTTAACCTGAAGTATAGGTACTCATTTAATTTGTAATTCATAATTCAAATAGAACCCTAAAATCTCTAGCAAGCACAAACATTTCCATTAATCAACCATGTTGTTTGGAAAACTGCTAAGGAAGTGTTCTTTCCTTTTGAGTGTATCAGCACTCGTTCCCAAGGTGTCTTGTAAATTGGCAAGATCCTTTACATTCTGGTCTAGGGCGTACCTTATTAACCCAACTTGGTCAACCCTAAAGTTCCTTAGATATGCTAGTTTCTGGTCTACAACTTTCCTTATTTAGAAGGATATCCAAAAATACGTCCTTTTGCAAGATAACTTGCGTAGGGATCTGCCATCCTTGTTGAGGTTTTTTTTTTACCCTTTCTCCTTGTGAATCAATCACAAGACTAAATGATTTCATACTTGCTGTGCAAGTCCTGCGATGGAATAATCCGTTTTAGATCCTTTAAGCTGACGTATGTCAGGCCTAGGATTTCTTTTTAAGGATCTCGGGGACAGCCCTAGTTCTTTATCTTTATGATTTATTTTTTTTTACCCTACAATAAGGAAAGTAGTCAAGTGCTTAGGGTATGAATATTTCTATGTTTAGATTGGTTTGGATATCTTTTGGAAGGTAATATTAATCGTCTTGTCACGGTTTTGCTATCCTTGTGACAATTTACTTTTTAGTCAATACAGTTCAATTTAAACTTCATCTTTCCTTGTAGATGAACTCATGCCAAATAACAAACATTTCCTTTGCTAAGATGTGCAACTAACAATGATAACTTCCTAGTAATTTGAGCAATGAAAGAAACATTTCATAAATTTAATCATTTTCAATGATTTGTTGCGAAAGGAATAAGATTAATGGTGCAAGATATAATTTCTATACCTTTAGGATTTAAGTAAAATATACTACTATAGTAAATAGATAATCTTGCTCGTAATTTATAATGCTTGACGCAATTCGAAGGAAACTAAGTTCTATACATTATCATTCATTCAAATAAGCTAAACTCTTCCATTACAAATAACTCGGACAAATATGTCCTATCCCTAACAATTTCTCTTTGCATGATCGACTTAAAACCGAATTAAAGCTAAGAAGAAAAACTTGGTTTTGGGGTGAGATTTCCACATGGATACTGGGAGATGACCCTCCCGCGGCTACACCTTGGACTTTCTTAGGAGGCATCGCAATTGTAGTTTTTCGAGCGTGGAAGCAGCTCCACAACTCCTCCTAGGAATTCCACCGTCGCTTCCTTGCACCGCTTGTCGATAGTAGTTTTTGGAAGGCTCCCTCCTTGGAAGTCAGGGAAATTCGAAAGGGTGTTTCAGAATCTTCTACGATTAAGACCCATTGAAGCCATGGGGAAGGCTTAATGGTCTTTTAATGACTCGCTCAAACGAGAAACAAAAAAGGGATGGAAAAAACACAAGGTGCAGGAGAGAACTTCAAAGGGGATATAGTAACCGTAAAGGTTATAAATAAGGTGGAAGGACCCTTAAGTCAAACTTAAAAGGGGAATTCAATACGCCACAAGGGGAGGGGCTAGGGAAGGTTTAAACACAGAGGAAAGAGGGGTGGTTCCAAAGAAAAGGGATAGGGGTTTAAGGGATTAACACGGGGGGTGTGGTTTCAGGATGTCCAAGGAAAGGGTTTAAGGGTTAATACACGGGGGGTGTGGTTCCAAGGAAAAGGGGGCTTGAGGATTTATAAAATATGAAAAAGGAACTTAAGGAAAGGGGCTATGTGACTTTTAAAAGCACCGGGGGGGGTGAGGTTCCAAAAAACATAAGAAGAGGGCCTTGGGCATTTTTAGGACACTAGGGTAATAATAATGTCTTTGAAAGACACAACAAGGGGGGTGAAAGGCCCTTAAGAGGATTAAAACCGGGGGGGGGGGGGGGGGGGGGGGGGCAGGGGGGTCTCCAAGGAAAAGGGGAAAGGGCTTTAGCATGGGGGTGAAAGGGGGCTAAGATGGCCCTTTAGAAGCTCCCCCCTAGGAAGCTTCTAAAGCTTCCACGTGAGAGGGGGGAGCACACACGGCGACTCGGCGGCGTTTCGACAGCAGCTGGGGGGCGCGGACTAGGACGACAAAGGCCAACTGGCGTATCGGGCGGCTCCTCCTTGGCACAGGCGGCGATTTGCAGGGTCTTTCCTCAACGGCAGCAACGCCTCAATCTTTCTTTCCCTCCACGATACTCCAGCACCTCCTCTCCTCATATTTTTTTATAGGGGGGGGGGGAGAGAATCCCTCCCCCCTTACCTGTCATCATGCATGGCAAGGGAGCCAAGCAAGCTCCAGCGAGGAGCTTGCTGGCTCCTCCATTCCACCTCGCATGCTCCCACTCGACACGCAGTCGTGAAGGCGAAAAAGATTTTCTTTTTTTTTCCTTTTAATATATTACATTCTCTCCCCCTTAGAAGAATCGAGATGTCCTCATCTCGAGATAAACTGGGGATACTAATGGTTGAGAGTGCCTTCATCTACCCAGGTGGCATCCTCTTTGGAATAATCTTTCCACTGGACGAGGCATTCTCTTAAGGTTCTAGATCTTAACTGTCTCTCCCTAACATCTAAGATCCTATCCGGCCTTAGTTCAAGGACTCCTTGACTAGGCATTACAATTTGTTGGTCATCAAGTACATGATTAGGGTTGGGTACATATTTTTTCAATAGGCTGATATGGAATACATTGTGAACTTTTAGGTTCTCAGGGAGTTGCAATCTATAAGCATTGGGTCCTAGGCATTTGAGGATTTTTTACGGCCCACAATACCTTGGACTTAGCTTCTTGCATTCTCCTAGGGATAGAGAACTCTTTTTAGGGCGTACACGAATGAAGACCATGTCTCCTTCTTCGAAGACTCTTTCTTGACGTTTCAAATCTGCGTATGCCTTTTGTCTATCCTTGGCCGCTTGTATGTCTTGTCTTATTGACTTTATTTGATTATCCATGTCTTCCAACATCTGTCTTGATGCTTCAACTCTTAGGGTTGGATCAGAAAAGTTTAGGGGACTTATGCAATCATGACTATATAATGCTTGAAAAGGGGTCATCTGAATGCTCTGCTGGTAAGAAGCATTGTAGGCAAATTCAACCAAAGGCAAGTATTGAATCCACCTCTTCGGCTCTTGACAGCAGTATGCCCTAAGCATATCCTCGATGACTTGATTTACTCGCTCTGTTTGGCCATCCATTTGGGGATGGTAGGCAGTGCTAAAACAGAGTTGAGTCCCAATAGCTTCAAAGATAGCTCTCCAGAAGTGTGATGTGAAGAGAGAATCCCGATCATTAATGATTCTTCTAGGTAACCCATGTAGCTTGAATATCTCCTTGATAAACAATCTTGCAATGTCGAAGGCTTTATAGTTTGTCTTTACTGGAATCAGGTGTGCAACCTTGGTAAGCATGTCAACCACAACCATAATGGAATTGTATCCTCCTTGGATTTGGGGTAGGCCCACAACAAAATCCATACTGATGAATTCCCATTTCATTTGGGGAATGTCAAGCGGTTGCAGTTTCCCTGGCATCATGACATGTTCGGCTTTGATACGTTGGCAAGACAAACACTCAGTGACATGTTTGAGAACGTCACCTTTAAGCCTCTCCCAATGGTAGCTCTTCCTAACTGCATTAAGAGTCTTAGCATAGCCAGGATGTCCTGCGAAAGGAGAATCATGATCTTCCCATAATATCTTCTGCTTAAGTGACTGGCTTGCTGGTATACACAGCCTTGTTCTGTAGTAGACAAGTCCATTACCAATGGAAAATTCCTAATACTTAGCTTGCAACTTCTGATTCTGTTCCTTGGTAGATATTTCCTTTATCATTGTTTGGTAGGCCAAATCATGGCATGCTTCCTCTCTAGCTAGTTCAAGTATAGGGTTGTTTGGCATAGATACTTTTGTAGCTAGAGATCTGGCCGTTGATGGATTCTGCAAGATTAGGGAATTTAGGAATGCCTTGCAACTGAGTGCATCGGCAACTACATTCTCCTTCCCTGGTCGGTACTTGATTTCAAAATCATATTCCTCCAACACTTCAATCCAGCGACGTTTCCTCATGTTGAGCTCGTTCTGGGTAAAAATCCATTTGAGACTCTTATGATCGGTTACCAGAGTAAACTTGTTACCCAACAGGTAGTGTCTCCAAAGTTTTAGAGCATGGATGAGAGCTAGTAATTCCAGATCATGCGTGGCATGATTCTTTTCATGACTCTTCAATTTCCTTGAAGAGTATGCTACTGGATGACCTTCCTGCATAAGTACACACCCCAAGGCAAGAATGCTAGCATCAGTTACTACCTCGAACTCCTTATTAAGGTCAGGAAGTTTTAGAATAGGTGCTGATACCAAACTTTGCTTCAATTTGTCGAAGCTATTTTGTTCGGAAGTTGACCATGTAATGGAAGTCTGCTTCTTTAGTAAGTCTATAAGAGGTGCTGAAATCAAAGCATAGTTTTTTATGAAGACCGTATACCATCCTGTCAATCCAAGAAAGCTACGTATCTCTTTGACGGATACAGGTATTGGCCATTCAAGCACATCTCTGACCTTGGCTGGGTCTACTGATATTCCTTCTGATGATACTATGAATCCCAGATATTCAATCTGACGCTTGAAGAATGCACACTTCTTCATTTTTGCATACAGCTTATGAGACCTCATTGTCTCAAGGACAATCCGAAGTTGAGGTTCATGATCTTCTTCCTGTTTAGAATAGACTAAAGTGTCATCGAAGAAGACAAGCACGAAATCATCAAGATATGGTCTAAAGATATCTTGCATTAATCTATTGAAGGTGGCAGGTGCATTTGTAAGCCCGAATGACATAACCAGGAACTCAAAGTGCCCATATCTTGTATTGAAGGCCGTCTTTGGAATATCTTCTTCCTTGATCCTTATCTGATAGTAACCTGACCTGAGATCAATCTTGGAGAAGATCTTTGCACCTTGAAGACGATCAAGAAGCTCATCTATTCTAGGAATAGGATACTTGTTCTTGACTGTTGATTGATTCAACCCTCAGTAATCAATACATAGTCGAAGTGTCCCATCTTTCTTTTTCTGGAATAGTACTGGAGCTCCCCACGGTGAGTTGCTAGGCCAGATGTAACCCTGATCTAATAGTTGCTTGAGTTGTTCCTTCAACTCAATTGCTTCCGGTATGGACATTCTATAAGGTCTCTTTGCAATTGGTGCAGCTCTAGGCACTAGCCTAATCTCATGATCTACTTCTCTTTGAGGCAGAAGTTCAATCAATTCCTCAGGGAATACGTCAGCGTATTCCTTTAGCCAAGAAGGTCCTTCATGAGACTCTTGCTTTTGATCTAACTTGTTGAGTTTGATCAGGTAAACGGGTACTCCTTTTCTGACTCCTTTTATGATCCGAGATACTTTGTCTAATTGGATTCTTGGCACTCCTGCCTCACCTTGAGTTGTGACAAATTCCCCTTGACCCTTTCCACAGTGGATGTGGGCATCGTTGGGCTTAAGCCAATCCATCCCGAGTAGACACTCATGGATACCTAAATTCATGACTCTGAATTTGATTGAAGTCTTCTTTCCTCCCAGAAAGAATTCCACCTTAGCAGTTTGACTAGTACAAGTTACCTCACGACCATTTGCCAACTCCACAAGCAGGGTAGGTGCTTCTACTGTGGTTATTCCTAAACTTTTTGCACATGCTGGTGAGATAAAGGAATGTGTGCTGCCACAATCAATCAAGGTTTTGAAACCTTTACCTTGATAGTCCGACGGTGTCTGAATTATCGAGAACTGGCGATTCGGCCCTTTCTTGTGTAAAGCGGCATGGACTGTCGCTTTTTCGAATTCAGCTTCCATGGTCGGATCTTCCTCTTCTTCTTCTTCGCATCTTTGCCTATTGGCAATGCAAGCAGTTCTTCCTCTTCCACGGGTAATGGCTCCTTGACCGCGGCCTGCACCTTGGAAAGGCGTTTGACGATGTCCTCCGCTGAGCTTGGGACATTGCCTCTTGAAGTGACCGGGTTCGTTGCAGTGGAAACAACGGAGGTTTCGGCCATTACTTTGAGTAGGAACAAAGTTGTTGACGTTATTTGTCCTTGCTTTCTTCCTTTGTCCCTGATTATGACCTTGAACTCTCTTCATTTGAGGTATGAATGCTCCTCTAATCGGGTCACTATAGGACCAAGTTTTGTTACCCCTTGGTCTAGCTTGCACCTCCTGAATTATAGGCGCCGCTCGAATGAGTGCATCCTGAAGATCTGATGGAAGCATAGATTCGAGACGGGTATTTACGGGTGGATTTAAGCCCGCACAAAATTTGGACACCTGCTGCGTCATGTCCATCTGTGGCGCATACTTTAAAAGTGAGACGAATTTAGAGTAGTATGCGTCAAGAGTGAGTCCTAGCTGTTTTAGCTCGTAGAACTCATTCATTTTCTGCGTACGATATGCAGGTGGTAAATATCTTCCTTGCACGGCTTTCTTCAACTTCTCCCAGGTAACGGACCCCTCTGAAATCCCTTGATCCCTGCACCATTACTTCCACCAAAGTCTGGCTTCGCCGGTGAGCTTTAACTTGGCGAGCATGGCCTGATTGGTAGGTGCAGTACCAGCTGCTTCAAAGTAATCCTCCATGGATTCAATCCAAATTTCAGCATCAGCCTGAACGAATTTGCCTCTCCCGTCAAACTCGGGTGGCTTTATCTGCTTGAGGAGGAACTTCTTCTCCTGGATCACAGCAGTACTTGATGTCGGAGGCGAATTTGGAACCTGTACCTAGGGTTGTGCCTGGATAAAAGTTTTCTTAACGTTATTATATGATAATCGATGTTAGCTTATCTTTCACTTTTAGTTCAGCTATCTCGTAAATAATGTAGCTACTTAACTTTTTAACAACTCTTATGCACAGCCAGGTATTGATAAAAAGAAGTCTTTATTTGTATTTACATGGCCATAGCCTTTTTGAATACAACATTTCGTGTGATGATAAGCCAATCATCACATTCAGTTTGGGGAGAACAACGTTGTATTGCATTTGTCTACAGGAACTGTGTAATAGTAGGGTTTTGGGTCATGGATCTTTAGGAATCGATAGTTCATTGGAAGTTTAGGATACCCTTTCCGTTGGAATCCATACTTCTCATGGCGGCCCAACACTTTAATCCTGTCAGCTGGGATTACACAGGTTACTTCCTCATATACATATGAGTTCATTTCAACCCTCCAACCTTGAATATATAAAGTCGAATTTACGTAAGCTTCCACAAAAATGAACAGCTTCACGACTTTCAAGTCTTCCAACCACTTGATCCTCTTTAGGTTGGTCTGTAGATAAGCAAACCGGTGGGCGGCTATATAGTAGATTCCTGAAGACCCCATCCATCTTCGTTCTATGTAAAGAGGTGATGGATTATAAATCTGTTCTAGGATGTTCATCATCCCAATTCTTTGTCTATAAAGCGGAGAATGCATTGCAGTCATAAACATGACCCGAAATACAAAAAATTTGTTCCACACTTCATAACTCTGCAAGACAGCATTGAAGGCAAGGAAATGTTTGGACAGTAGCAATTTCTTTACTTCATTTAATTGAGATTTTATAAAAGCAATTCCGTTATTGGTCGGCTCTGATACCAACTGTAACGTGTCCACTAGTATCATCCAGGACACGTCTTAGCAGTCCATCGGAAAGGATGTCTAGAAAACTCCGCCCGGCACTCCCATGGAATGTTACAGGTTTTGCGATCTAGGTCTTCCCGCGTTTGCCACGTAGCGAAAGTATCCTGGCCTTTCCCACTTAGGATCGATCGGAATTAGGGTTTTCATGATTGGTCATTAGCTAACAGCAACTAGCATCAGACCCAAGCGAACTACTTTACGCAGAAACGCCAGGTCCGAAGCGGATTCACGCTGCACTTGGTTCAAGGAGAATGGGAAACGAGAGGGATGCAAGGCTCAACCTCTCTGCCATAAGGCATAGTCCCATTTCGTTCCCCTAAAACAGCGTAAATCGGGTAAGACGTAACTCTAGGTCATCGCTCTCGTTATTCATTTTGATGATCATCCCGCTGTTCTTCGAGATTTTTGAGAAAAGTTCCCGGCTAACCGGGACCACCCAACCGTAGGATGGACCCATGGCCCATCCTCCGCACTTTCCTCGGTTTGGTTTTAGTTATGTAATTATCTAACACATTAATTTGACATATAACAATCAGCTTCTTTAATTAATCCTATTAAGCACTAGTTCCTTCACATAATCTTATCACGTGACATAGAAAAACAATATCAAGCAAGTTCTTTTTTTAATATTTCATCATTTTAACTTTGAAATACGAGAAGTTCCACCCGTAGGCTTGTCCATAATCCGCCTGAGGGCTATCCAGTAATCCCCAAGGATCACTATTCCAAGCTTCCGACCGTAAACTAGTATGCGGGCCTCGAGATCTAATCCCGAGTCACGTTAGCCTCTTGTGCAGGACCCGAAAGGCGAGGGATTTACGGCCAGAGCCCCCCCTGGCACCCAAGCGTCCTCCTACTCCAAGTAGAGCTCAACGGAGAGACCTCTCGCGGTGGGTTCGGTCCACGTTCCCGGCGCGGTGAACAACCCCCTTGGTTAGGGTTAGGCAGGTAGTCGAGGGTAACTGAAACTGCCTCTTCCTTCAAGCTTTTAACCTGAAGTATAGGTACTCATTTAATTTGTAATTCATAATTCAAACAGAGCCCTAAAATCTCTAGCAAGCACAAACGTTTCCATTTATCAACCGTGTTGTTTGGCAAACTGCTAAGGAAGTGTTCTTTTCTTTTGAGTGTATCAGCACTCATTCCCAAGGTGTCTTGTAAATTGGCAATATCCTTTACATTCTGGTGTAGGGCGTACCTTATTAACCCAACTTGGTCAACCCTAAAGTTCCTTAGATATGCTAGTTTCCGGTTTACAACTTTTCTTATTTAGGGATCTGCCATCCTTGTTGAGGTTTTCTTTAACCCTTTCTCCTTGTGAATCAATCACAAGACTAAATGATTTTGTACTTGCTGCGCAAGTCCTGCGATGGAATAATCCGTTTTAGATCCTTTAAGATGACGTATGTCAGGCCTAGGGTTTCTTTTTAAGGATCTCGGGGACAGCCCTAGTTCTTTATCTTTACGATTTATTTTTTTTGACCCTACAATAAGGAAAGTAGTCAAGTGCTTAGGGTATGAATATTTCTATGTTTAGATTGGTTTGGATATCTTTTGGAAGGTAATATTAATCGTCTTGTCACGGTTTTGCTATCCTTGTGACAATTTACTTTTTAGTCAATACAGTTCAATTTAAACTTCATTTTTCCTTGTAGATGAACTCATGCCAAATAACAAACATTTCCTTTGCTAAGATGTGCAACTAATAATGATAACTTCCTAGTAATTTGAGCAACGAAAGAAACCTGAGAGGGGGGAGCACACACGGCGACTCGGCGGCGTTTCGACAGCAACTGGGGGCGCGGACTGGGACGACACAAGCCGACTGGCGTATCGAGCGGCTCCTCCTTGGCACAGGCGGCGATTTGCAGGGTCTCCCCTCAACGGCAGCAATGCCTCAATCTTTCTTTCCCTCCACGATACTCCAGCACCTCCTCTCGTCATATTTTTTTATAGGGGGAGAGAATCCCTCCCCCCTTACCTGTCATCATGCATGGCAAGGGAGCCAAGCAAGCTCCAGCAAGGAGCTTGCTGGTTCCTCCATTCCACCTCGCATGCTCCCACTCGACACGCCACTGTGAAGGCGAAAAAGATTTTCTTTTTTTTCCTTTTAATATATTACACTGCTAGAGGACGCTCTAGGTCCACTAATATTTTGTGACTGCTGCTGTGAATTTTGTGCAGCATTACCATTTTGTGCATCTAAATCATCAATCACATTTACTAGTTTATACCAGCTACTCATCTCATCAAAAACAACATCTCTGCTCACTGTAAACTTACGAGTAGAAGGGTTATAGCATCTATACTCTTTTTGCTGCTGCAGAGAGTAACCAACAAAGATGCACTTCTCAGCTTTTGGATCCAACTTGGATCTCAACTCATCTGGCACATGTACATAGGCAATGCAACCAAAAATTTTCAAATGAGAAATATCTGGTTTCCTACCAGTATACCTCTCCTCTGGAGTCATCCCATGTATTGCTACAGTGGGAGTCCTGTTCATTATATAGACTGCTGTAGCAACTGCTTCAGCCTAGTAAAAATCTGGCAAGTCTTTTTCGTTGAGCATGGCACGAGATACATCTCCAATATGCCTGTTTTTCCTTTTTGCAATTCCATTTTGTTGTGGGGTATGACTACATGAATATTGCTGCTTTATGCCATGATCCTACAAGAACCTTGCAAACTCATTTGAGAGGTACTCTCCCCCGCCATCTGACCTTAGGCATTTTATTTGCAGGCCTGTTTCTTTTTCAACCATAGCTTTAAGAGTTTTGAAATGCCCAAAAACTTTACTTTTCTTTTTCATAAAATACACCCAAACTTTTCTGCTATAGTCATCAATAAAAGTGACAAAATAATGATAGCCTCCAAGAGATGCAGCTTTAGTAGTCCACACATCAGAGTGGATTAATTCCAATGGCTTCTTACTCTCTTGAACATGTCTAGGAAATGGTTTCCTTGCCTGTTTTCCAAACTGACAGGCTTCACATACCTTATGTATTTCTGCAACCTTGAATTTAGGCAATCCTGCAACAATATTTTGGGACTGCATTGATTTAATTCGCTGTACATTAACATGACCAATGTGTTTATGCCAGATATCAATATCTGCAACTACACCGGTCCCATGTGCAAACATTGCTGCACTCAATTCAGACATGTCTGCATCCAACGTAAACATTCTGCCCTTCTTCTTTCCTTTGCTATCAAGCGACCTTTATTTTTCATATCCTCAACAAAGCATCCATGAGGATTAAATCTGACATGCAAGCCCTGCTCAACCATTTGACCAACAGAAACCAGATTCTTGGTGATATTCAGGACATGAAATACATCGGACAGATATTTCTTTTTCCCATCCTGCATAGACAAAGGAATTTTTCCAATCTGCACAATAGGATATGCAGTATCATCACCAGTCTCCACAAATCCTGGTTTTTTCATTTTTCTTGCATCCTCCATCCATTCTGCATGACCTGTCATATGGTTTGATGCACCTGAGTCAACATACCATACATCGTTACTTTCTTCTGCACTTGTCACAGAATTGTTCATGTGCTGCACCATAAACAAATGCTCATTTCTATCATCACCCTGTCTACTAGAAGATGCATAATTCCCTTGTTGCAATTTTCCATTCATGATGTCATTCTGCTTTTTATATCAGTCTTTAGCCATATGACCCATTTTACCACAGTAGTAGCATTCAACATTACTATTTGCATTTTGGCCTCTTTGCCATCCACCACAACCTCTTTGGCTCCCCCTGCCTCTAGAGTTACCACATCCTCCTCCATAGGACTGGTTTTCTTGAGTTTGTTGCATATTCTGATTTCTACCACGGCCTCCAAATCGGCCTCCTCTACCTCTGCCTCTACCTCTTCTAGCATTTGAGTAGAAGACAGTTTCTTTTGAAGTTCCTCCTGAAGAAGATGCACCACCATTTCTCTGTTCCTCAGAAATTAGAAGAGCAATCAACTCCTCAAAATCAGGAAATCTTTCACAAACTGAAATGGATGTCCGAAACTGTGCATAATCCTTTCCTAGACCATTCAAGGTCATAGAAACTAAATCATCATCTTCCACTGGTGACCCAATGGAAGCAAGTGCATCTGCAATCTTCTTCACCTTCATGTGGTAGTCATTGATGCTCATACTTTCTCTTTGCACATTATGCAACTCTTGCTTGAGCTGCATTTTCCTGGCTTGCATATTTGTGCTATACATTTTTGACAAAGTATCCCATGCCTCCTTTGGCGTACTTGCATCCTGAATATGCACAATCATAGAGTCTGAAATACTGATAGACAGCCAGTACATAACTTTCCTGGCTCTCTCATGCCATGCTTTGAATGCCTGCATTTGCTGTTGATTGGGAACATCAGGAAGAACTGGTTCTTCTTCATTTCCTGCAACAAATTCCCAATATCCTTTTCCCATAAGGAAATTCGTCATTCTAAACTTCCATGCTTGGAAGTTGTTCTTGTCAAGCTTTTCAGTTACAATCTGTGAAAGAGAATCAGATGCCATTACAGAATACTGCAAAAAATTCTGTCACTGCAAAAAACACAGCTTCACCCTCACAAGGGCAAATTTGCAAAACTGGCGAAAGTGGTATTTGACCACACAGTCACTTCCTAGTGACGATTTTGCATAAACAGGAACCAAGGATGATTCTGTAACTCCCAATGTCTCTGCACACAAGCATACGATGCAATTTCTATGGTAGCTTTTCACCGACCTGTAGAATAGTGGTCGCACAGCATAAAATAGGGCCTTTTCCTGAGTGCGTGCAGAAAACTTCCGCCTCCAAAACAGGCTCGGATATGGCCTCAAATCAAAAAAATAGGGTCGCCAAGGGCTAAATCCTCTCCCGCAGCATATACTGCCCTCTTGCTTCACCGCGAAGGGCGTCTCAACCTGAGGCAATGCACTCTTGCAATTTCCAGATGTGCTACTTGCAGAGATCTGCTCCCAAAACAGAAAATGAAAGCAACACTGCTCCTCTTACCAGAACACCGCGATCTTGGCTTGCTTTCTTGAGCTTCTTACCACGAACAAGGCTCTGATACCATGTCAAGATTGTGGGAGAGAAGGAAGGAGTCTCACTTGTAGCTTTCTTGCTTGCACAATGGGGGAATACACACAGAGGTGGAGGCTGAAAATAGTTTTTCTCTTCTTAGTTGTGTAAGCCAAAAAGAACTCTCAACAAAGAAATAGAAGAACCCTATATATGGGTCTCAAACCAAACTCAACTAACTAAGGTAGCATACTAACTGAGCCACGAACTAGAGTAGATAAGGATAGCTGTCATGTAGCTATTATTCATGGGCGGTGTACCAACCGCATCTGCAACTGACACGTCGGTGACATAAATGCACAACGGTCACCCTGGCATATCACGAGTGGAGCTCGATATCTCAACATTGATGAATATAGCAGAAAAGTTTGGGTGTATTTTATGAAAAAGAAAAGTGAAGTGTTTGGGCATTTCAAAACTCTTAAAGCTATGGTTGAAAAAGAAACAGGCCTGTAAATAAAATGCCAAAGGTTAGATGGAGGAGGAGAGTACCTCTCAAATGAGTTTGCAAGGTTTTTGCAGGAGCATGGCATAAAGCAGCAATATTCAGGCAGTCATACCCCACAACAAAATGGAATTGCAGAAAGGAAAAACAAGCATATTGGAGAGGTATCTCGTGCCATGCTCAATGAAAAAGACTTGCCAGATTTTTACTAGGCTGAAGCAGTTGCTACAACAGTCTACATAATGAACAGGACTCCCACTGTAGCAATACATGGGATGACTCCAGAGGAGAGGTATACTGGCAGGAAACCAGATATTTCTCATTTGAAAATTTTTGGTTGCATTGCCTATGTTCATGTGCCAGATGAGTTGAGATCCAAGTTGGATCCAAAAACTGAGAAGTGCATCTTTATTGGTTACTCTATGCAACAAAAAGGGTATAGATGCTATAACCCTTCTACTCATAAGTTTATAGTGAGTAGAGATATTGTTTTTTATGAGATGAGTAGCTAGTTTAAACCAGTAAATGTGATTGATGATGTAGATGCACAAAATGGTAATGCTGCACAGATTTCACAGCAGCAGCCACAAAATATTAGTGGACCTGGAGTGTCCTCTAACAGTGGTTCACATTCTTCGCCATGGACAGGCAAATTGAGATCAGGAGAATCTTCTCAAAGCAATGTAGATAGTGGTATGCAGGTATCACAAAAAGGAAAAGAGAAGGTAGATTGGCCCATGTTTGATGTGAATGGAGGTCACTCTTATGTGGATGGTGAATCCAATGGCTCAGAACAGAGCATTGATGATGAGTTGGGTATTCCTTATATTGTTACACCTGGAGTAAGGAAGACCAGGGATGCTTTGAGAGCTCCTGGAAGTGAGCCTACTTTGCACAGGTCTACTAGAGCTAGGTATCCTGTGGATAGGCTAAAATATGATGGATTTACAGCCATTCACTATGCCTATATAGTCAAAGTGATACAGGAACCAGAACCCACTTCGTTTGAGCAAGCCATGGGAAAAGAAAAATGGGAGAAAGCCATGGATGAAGAAATGGATGCTTTGGAAGCAAATGCTACATGGGAATTTGTACCTTTGCCTAAAGATAAGAATGCAATTGGTTGTAAGTGGGTTTATAAGGTGAAGCATAATGCAGATGGTTCTGTGAACAGATACAAGGCAAGATTAGTAGTCAAGGGGTATGCACAAACATATGGCATTGATTATGAAGAAACATTCGGTCCCGTTTCAAGGATGGCAACCATAAGAGCAGTCATTGATATGGCTGCATCAAAGGGATGGTCTTTACATCAGATGGATGTAAATAGTGTCTTCTTGCATTGTGATTTGCAAGAAGAGGTCTATATGGAGTAGCCACCAAGTTATGTGCATGCTGTTCATCCTAAGTTTGTTTGTAGGTTGAAGAAAGCCTTGTATGGCTTGAAGCAAGCACCTAGAGCATGGTCTTACAAGATAGGATAGTATCTTGTCACTATTGGCTTTCAGATTTCCAAGGCAGATTTCTCACTTTATGTGAGAAAAAGAGAGAAAGGTATTATGCTGCTTGTCATTAATGTTGATGATTTGATTATCACAGGTGATAGTGATGAAGATATCCTTCATGTGAAAATGCTATTGAAGTAGAAGTTTGAGATGAAGGATTTGGGAGAGATGCATTATTTCTTGGGCATTGAGATGATAAGATCGCCAAGTGGGATATGGCTCTTGCAGAGGCAGTATGGATTGGACATGCTGTCCAAATATGGGATGACAAGCTATAAGCCTATTTCAGTTCCTTTGGAGCAGAATGTGAAGCTGAGCGTAGATGCAGGTGAGCTTCTGGAAGACCCTACTATGTACATGTGCGTAGTAGGAAGTTTGATTTTTATGACTATTACTAGGCCAGATTTGAGCTATGCTATTGGATTAGTAAGTCAGTTTATGCAGGCTCCAAGGAAACCGCATTTGGATGCGGCTAGACACATTCTCAGGTATGTGAAGTCCACATTGTAGTATGGACTATTTTATGAGACTAGGGTTCAGATACAATTGCATGGATACACTGATGTTGATTGAGTTGGTAGTATTTCTGATAGACGATCTACCAGTGGATATGTGTTCTCTTTTGGGAGTGCTACAGTCACTTGAAGCAGCAAGAAACAGCCTACAGTTGCCTTGCCGAGCACAGAGGCTGAGTACAGGGCTCCAACAATGGCTACATGTGAGGTAGCTTGGTTGCATAAGCTACTTTATGATATGCATCAGCCTACAGATGGGCCAGTTGTCATTTATTCTGACAACATGAGTAGTATACACTTGGCAAATAACCCAGTCTATCATGCTAGAACAAAGCACATTGAGGTGCATTATCACTATGTGCGGGAGAGGGTTTTACTAGGTCTTATTGATCTAGTTTATGTTAGCACAGAGGATCAAGTAGTTGACATATTTACGAAGTCATTGGGCGCAGAGAAGCTGCGCAAGTTTAGAGACCTACTTGGTGTGCAGGAATTGGGATTGAGCTCAAGGGGGAGTGTTGAGATATCGAGCTCCACTCGTGATATGCCAGGGTGACCATTGTGCATTTATGTGACTGACTTGGTAGCTACAGATGTGGTTGGTACACCGCCCACGAATAATAGCTAGATGGCAGCTATCCTTATCTACTCTACTTTGTGGCTCAGTTAGTATGCCACCTTAGTTAGTTGAGTTTGGTTTGAGACCCATATATAGGGTTCTTCTATTTCTCTGTACTTGAGTTCTTTTTGGCTTATACAACTAAGAAGATGAAAACTGTTTTTAGCCTCCACCTTTGTGTGTATTCCCCGATTGTGTAAGTGAGAAAGCTACAAGTGAGACTCCTTCCTTCTCTCCCACAAGCTTGACACACCTGGCACTCCCATGGAATGTTACAGGATTTGCGATCTAGGGCTTTCCACTTCTGCCACATAGCGGAAGTATTCCGGCCGTTCCCACTTAGGATCGACATGAATTAGGGTTTTCCTTATTGGTCATTTCCTAATGGCAACTAGCACTGGACCCAAGCGAACTACTTTACGCAGAAACACTAGGTCTGAAGCAGATTCACGCTGCACTTGATTCAAGGAGAATGGGAAACGAGAGGGATGGAAAGCTCAACCTCTCTGCCATAAGGCATAGTCGCATTTCGTTCCCCTAAAACAGCGTAAATCCAGTTCAATCATAACTCTAGGTCAATGCTTTTGTTGTTCGTGTTCTTTGATGATTTTCCTGCTGTCCATCGTCATTTGAGAAAAGTTCCTAGCCAACCGGGACCACCCATCTATAGGACGGACCTACGGCCCATCCTCCGCACTTTCCTCGAGTTGTTTTAGTTATACCTAACACATTAATTGGACATGTAGCAATCAGCTTCTTTAATTAGCCCGTTAGGCAGTGGTTCTTTCACGTAATCATATCACTTGACATAGAAAAATAATATCAAACAAGTTCCTTATTAACAATTATCATGTTTATCTTTGAAATACAAAAAAATCCAGCCCCTAGGCTTATCCACAATCCTCCCAAAGACTATCCAGCAATCCACAGGGATCACTAATCCAAGTTTCCGCCCGTAGACTAGTATGCGGGCCTCGAGATCCGACCCCGAGTCACATTAGCCTCTTGTGCAGGGCCCAGAAGGGGAGGGATTTATGGCCAGAGCCCCCTCTGGCACCCAAGCGTCCTCCTGCTCCAAGTAGCGCTCAACAGAGAGACCTCTCGCGGAAAATTTGGTCCACTTGCCTGGCGTGGTTAACAACCTCCTTGGTTAGGGTCAGGCAGGAAATTGGGGGTAACTGAAGTTGTCTCTCCCTTCAGGCCTTCAACCTAAAGTATAGATATCCATTTATCTTTTAATTCATTGATCAAACAAAGTCAAACAGTGCTCTAAAATTTGTAGCAAGCACAAACATTTCCATTGATTGTTTTTGTTGGCAAACTGCTAAGGAATGAATCCTTCCTTTCGAATGCATCCAGCACTCGATCCGGGATGACTTGCAACTTGGCAAGATCCCCTATATCCTAGGTTAGGGCGTACCCTATTAACCTGACTTGGCCAAACCTTAAGTTCATTGGTTATTTCAGTTTATTGGCTTATCTTTAGCTTCCAATCAATCTTCTTTACTCAAGAAAGATACTAAATTAGGATGATTACTCATTCTCTTGCAAGATAACTTGCGTAAGGACCTGCTAACCTCATTGCGAGAATTTGACCATTCCCTTGTGATTCAATCACAAGATCATATGACTCCGCACTTGCTGCGTAAGTGTCGCATCGAACTATGAGATTTATTCTACTCATTGAACGAAGTCATGAAACAATCTATTCCTGATTACGTTAGACTGACGTCGTCAGTCCTAGAGTTCCAAGTTCCATCTCGTAAGATTCTTGGGGACAAACCCTAGTTCACTTTCCAATTACATTTCACTGTCCCTACATTCAATGAATGTGGGCAAGTATTTAAGGTATAGGAGTTTTAGTTTTAGCAATACATAGGATTAGGTCACGTATTAATTTCCTAGTGAATTTCTTGGAATTTAACTCATTCTAAACGAGTACTCTGCGGTCTAGGTGTTTTAGGTTTATGCCAATTTGTTTAACTCTAGAAGATCATTACGTGATCATTTTCACATGACTCGTTGTCTATACGTAAATTGATTTTTCAACCCTAACTTATCGATTTGAGGTCAGGCATAGGTTAGGTTAATTCCAACTAATCTTTCTATAACTTTGCAAACAAAAATTCATGCTAAACAAGCAACCTTTTACTTGATAATTTATGCAGTTTACAAACGATAATTTCCTAGAGGTATGCATCGTAAGAATCATTTCATGCCTTGCACTTTCCATGATGATTCATTGCGAAGAGGATATGGGTTAATAATGTGATATGCACAAAATTTGGACACCTGCTGTGTCATGTCCATCTGTGGTGCATACTTAAGAAGTGAGACAAATTTAGAATAGTATGCATCAAGAGTGAGTCCCAGCTGTTTTAGCTCGTACAACTCATTCATTTTCTATGTGCGGTATGCAAGTGGTAAGTATCTTCCCTGCACGGCTTTCTTCAGCTTCTCCCAGGCAACGAATCCCTCCACGATCCCTTGATCCCTGCACCATTGCTTCCACCAAAGCCTGGCTTTGCCGGTGAGCTTTAGCTTGGCGAGCATAGCCTGATTGGAGGGTGCAATATCGGCTACTTCGAAGTAATCCTCCATGGATTCAATCCAAATTTCAGCATCAGCTTGGACGGACCTGCCTCTCCCGTCAAACTCGGGCGGCTTGATTTGCTTGAGAAGAAACTTCTTCTCCTGGATTACAGCAATACTTGATGTAGGAGGCGAACTAGGAACCTGTACCTGGGGTTGTGCCTGGATGAAGGTTTCTTAACGTTATTATACGATAATCGTTATTGATTTATATTACATCTTCAATTCTGTTATCATATAAGCAATGTAGCTACTTAACTTTTAATCAATTCTCATGCATAATCAGACATTGATAAAAGGAAGTCTTATTTGTATTTATATGGGCATAGCCGTTTCAGAATACAACGTTTCTTGCGATAATAAGCCAACTGTTACATTTAGTTTGGGGAGAACAACGTTGTATTACATTTATCTACAAGAACTATATAATAGTATGGTTTCGGGTCATGGATCTTCAGGAATCGGTAAATCATTGGAAGTTCAGGGCATCATTTCCTTTGGAACCCATTCTTTTCATGGCGCCCTAACACTTTAATCCTGTCGGCGGGGATTACATGGGTTACTTCCTTATATACATATGAGTTCATCTCAACCCTCCGGCCTCGAATATGTAAAGTTGAGTTTACGTGAGCTTCCACAAAAATGAACACCTTCATGACTTTCAAGTCTTCCAACCACTTGATCCTTTTTAGGTTGGTTTGTAGGTAAGAAAACCGGTGGGCGGCTATATAGTAGATTCCTGAAGAACCCGTCCATCTTCGTTCCATGTACAAAGGTGATGGATTATAGATTTGCTCTAGGATGTTCATCATCTCAACCCTTTGTCGATAATGCGGAGAATGCATTGCAGTCATAAACATGATTCGAAATACTAGGAACTTGTTCCACGCTTTGTAATTCTGCAAGACAGCATTGAAGGTAAGAAAATGTTTGGAACATCCACATTTACTTTACTTCTTATTAAGATTTCATAAAAACAATTCCATTGTTGGTCGGCTCTGATACCAACTGTAACGTGTCCACTTGTATCTTCAGGACACGTCTTAGCAATCCATCGGAAAGGATGTCTAGAAAGCTCCGCCCGGCACTCCCATGGAATGTTACGGGGTTTGCGATCTAGGGCTTTCTGCGTCTGTCACCATATAGCGGAAGTATTTTGGCCATTCCCACTTAGGATCAACCTGAATTAGGGTTTTCCTTATTGGTCATTTCCTAACGGCAACTAGCGTCGGACCCAAGCAAACTACTTCACACAGAAACTCCAGGTCCGAAGCGGATTCACGCTGCACTTGGTTTAAGGAGAATGGGAAATGAGAGGGATGCAAAGCTCAACCTCTCTGCCATAAGGCATAGTCCCATTCTATTTCCCTAAAACAGTGTAAATCGGGTTCAATCATAACTCTAGGTCAACACTTTTGTTGTTCGTGTTCTTTGACAATTTTCCTGCTGTCCATCGTGATTTGAGAAAAGTTTCCGGCCAACCGGGACCACCCATCCGTAGGATGGACCTATGGCCCATCCTCCGCACTTTCCTCAGGTTGTTTTAGTTATTTAATTACCTAACACATTAGTTGGACATGTAGCAATCAACTTCTCTAATTAGCCCGTTAGGCACTAGTTCTTCCACGTAATCATATCACTTGACATAGAAAAACAATATCACACAAGTTCCTTATTAAGAGTTATCATATTTATCTTTGAAATACAAAAAACTCCAGCACGTAGGCTTATCCACAATCCGCCCGAAGGCTATCCAGCAATCCATAGGGATCACTAATCCAAGTTTCCGCCCGTACACTATTATGCGGGCCTCGAGATCCAACCCCGAGTCACATTAGCCTCTTGTGCAGGGCCCGGAAGGCGAGGGATTTATGGCCAGAGCCCCCTCTGGCACCCAAGCGTCCTCCTACTCCAAGTAGCGCTCAACGAAGAGACCTCTCACGACGAGTTCAGTCCACTTGCCCGGCGCAGTTCACAACCCCCTTGGTTAGGGTCGGGCAGGCACTCGGGGGTAACTGAAGATGCCTCTCCCTTCAAGCCTTCAACCTGAAGTATAGATATCCATTCATCTTTTAATTCATTGATCAAACAAAGTCAAACAGTGCTCTAAAATCTGTATAGAAAGCAGAAATATTTCCATTGATCATTTTTGTTGGCAAACTGCTAAGGAACGAATCCTTCCTTTCGAATGCATCTAGCACTTAATCCGGGATGACTTGCAACTTGGCAAGATCTCCTATATCCTCGGTTAGGGCCTACCCTATTAACCTGACTTGGCCAAACCTTAAGTTCATAGGTTATTTCAGTTTATCGGCTAATCTTTAGCTTCCAATCAATCTTCTTTACTCAAGAAAGATACTAAATTAGGACGATTACTCATTCTCTTGCAAGATAACTTGCGTAAGGACCTGCCAACCTCATTGCAAGAATTTGGCCATTCCCTTGTGATTCAATCACAAGATCATATGACTGTGCACTTGTCGCACAAGTGTCGCATCAAACTATGAGATTTATTCTACTCATTGAATGGAGTCACGAAACAATCTGTTCCTGATTATGTTAGGCTGACGTCATCAATCCTAGAGTTCCAAGTTCCATCTCGTAAGATTCTTAGAGACAAACCCTTGTTCACTTTCCAATTACATTTCACTATCGCTACATTCACTGAATGTGGGCAAGTATTTAAGGTATAGGAGTTTCAGTTTTAGCAATACATAGGATTAGGTCACATATTAATTTCCTAGTGAATTTCTTGGAATTTAATACACAATGCTTGAAAAGGGGTCATCTGAATGCTTTGTTGATAAGAAGCATTGTAGGAAAATTCAACTAAAGGAAAGTATTGAATCCACCTCTTCGACTCACGACAACAGTATGCCCTAAGCATATCCCCGATGACTTGATTTACTCGCTCTGTTTGGCCATCCGTTTGGGGATGGTAATTGGTGCTAAAGTAAAGTTGAGTCCCAATAGTTTCAAAGATAGCTCTCCAGAAGTGTGATGTGAAGAGAGAATCACGATCACTAATGATTCTTCTGGGTAACCCATGTAGCTTGAATATCTCCTTGATAAACAATCTTGCAATGTCTGAGGCTTTATAGTTTGTCTTTACTGGAATAAGGTGTGCAACCTTAGTAAGCATGTCAACCACAACCATGATGGAGTTGTATCCTCCCTGAACTTGGGGTAGGCCTACAACAAAATCCATACTGATGAATTCCCATTTCATTTGGGGAATTTCAAGCAGTTGTAGCTTCCCTGGCATCTTGACATGTTCGTCTTTGATACGTTGACAAGACAAACACTCGGTAACATATTTGAGAACATCACCTTTAAGCCTCTCCCAATGGTATCTATTCCTAACTACATTAAGAGTCTTGGCATAGCTAGGATCTCCTGAGAAAGGGGAATTATGAGCTTCCCACAATATCTTCTGCTTAAGTGACTGACTTGCTGGTACACACAACCTTGTTCTATAGTAGACAAGTCCATTATTAATAGAAAATTCATGATACTTAGCCTACAAATTTTGGTTCTGATCCTTGATAGAGATATCCCTTAGCATTGTTTGGTAGGTGTTGAGAATCTGCCAATCACACCCTATGTATGCCCCTTTGTATGGAACAACTAGGCTAGGAAGATTCAGTTCATTCTAGGAAGAGAGACAGATCCCATAGGCACAGTAATGAAATGTGCTACCAAGCAATCCTATATAATGATGTACTTGACTATCACTTTCATATGATGATAATGCAATAGTACTTGTCTCTTTCTGTCAAGTCTCTGTGTCATTGTCAGTCCTACACAAGATTGTGTTTATGAGTTCAAGTCTCAATCTTGAAACCTAATTCACTTGTGTAACAGTTGTCTTCTTTGTCAATGTCAACATGAGTAGTATATTTATCTTCCATCCTCCATAGCTTCCGCCTTTGCCATGCTCTAGATCCCGCATTTCTCACATGGTATCAGAGCGTAGCTGAGCATGGCTTAGCATGTTTCAGTTCCTCTCTCTGCTCCCTCAGTTTCTCATAATCTCTATCCAGCTCAGCTCAAGTGTTTGACTTCATCTCCAAGTCCATTTTCACTCTCTACCCCTTGGCAGCCATAGCCAACCTGCAACCTACCTCTGTTGGAGGAGCTGGATCTCCACTTACAGGGCATATCTTCACTTGCTTCCTTCTGGGAAAGTGTTCCCCTACTTCCAGAGCTTCTTCTTGACACATCAATCACTGACTTTGGGCAAGCATAGCTTCAGCATTGACAATTTTCTCAACCTCTGCCCTGTGTCTGCCATAGCCAAACTGGACCTACAGTACTTGGAGCTTCCATATCTTCCTCTATAGACCTTATCTCCTCACGATTTCTTCTATGAATATCTTCCCTAGGTCAGGGCGCTGCTCCTCATCATGACAAACACCAACATTGACCAACCATAGCTCCAACATTGCAAGATTTTGTGGTCGCTGAAATTTTTGCGCCTGTTTACGGAATTCGACTCTGCGCGTGCAGCACGGGCCGCGATCTGGACAAGGAGGTTAGGGCTTTGGTAGAGCATCTCATAAGCTACATTTCCATAAAAAAAGTTTTAAAAATGATCCACCATAGCTCCTGCAATGTTAGAAAAACCAGGCCCCTGTCTCAGAAACCCTAAAATCCACCATAGCCAAAATCCTTCAAACTCAAAAATTCTTCACTTTCTCTCTCCTGACACTCAACCCAAGCATCTGTCACTCTGATCCACTGTGTTACTGAAGTTTCCAGCAAGAAAAAGATTCAAGAAGATAAGCTTCAACAAAATCAAAGCATCAAGAATCATCATCAGTTCAACCATAGTATCTTTTGATACTACATAGTGTGTTTTCACACTGCCATTGGTTGTGTCTTCTGACACATTAAGATTTCAACTCTGTGCTAGAAGGTTTCAGAAAATTTTAAGTAGATTCCATCATGGAATTGCCAAGCATGAAGACTCTTGGGTGGTTACCTGTTATAAAGAGTAACATTACTCTTGGTGCCCATTTACATTGCATGCAAGACTTGGCTATCTTACTTGCAGAGAGACATGAAGTTGTTCATACTACAGTGCAATCAATGATTCCATCTAAAGTTTTTGAAGACACTCCAGTTACCTTGGCTATCATGAAGAATGAGATGTCTTTGCTTGAGGGGGACAAAGACATGGACATGAAGACTAAAGTTGCAAGCAAAGTCAAAGAAGAACCAGACCAAGAAGACCATAAGATCAAAGAGCAAAGGAAGAAGGACAATAAAAAGATCAGCCATGAAGACCAAAAGACCACATCATTCAAAGCTGAAGAACCAAAGATGAAAGACAAGAAGATTTTCCATGATGCTGACAAAGAGAAATCATATGCTGAAAAAGACCACAAGGGCCTATCGGTCCTTGTCTCTCATTTTCTGTTTTAAAAGCATTGTACCTGCCTTAAAGTTCCTTCATAAGCTTGAAAAAAACTCCTCATGTAGCCTTGTACTATAGCCTCTGTACACTTTGTGAGGCCCCTGTTACAGCCTCTGGATGTCCACCATGTTTATGGTACCCACACTTAGCCTTTTCTGTGACAGCCTCTGGTGTTTTGCCATGTTTGTGGTATGCCCACACTTTGCAGGTGCTGCTCTCACTAAAGCCTCTACACACTTTGTACTTTCAGGTTGTGATTGAGGAGGGGTGTTGAGAATCTGCCAATCACACCCTATGTATGCCCCTTTGTATGGAACAACTAGGCTAGGAAGATTCAGTTCATTCTAGGAAGAGAGACAGATCCCATAGGCACAGTAATGAAATGTGCTACCAAGCAATCCTATATAATGATGTACTTGACTATCACTTTCATATGATGATAATGCAATAGTACTTGTCTCTTTCTGTCAAGTCTCTGTGTCATTGTCAGTCCTACACAAGATTGTGTTTATGAGTTCAAGTCTCAATCTTGAAACCTAATTCACTTGTGTAACAGTTGTCTTCTTTGTCAATGTCAACATGAGTAGTATATTTATCTTCCATCCTCCATAGCTTTCGCCTTTGCCATGCTCTAGATCCCGCATTTCTCACAGTAGGCTGGGTCATGGCATGCATCCTCTCTAGCTAACTCAAGTATAGGGTTGTTTGGCATAGATACTTTTATAGCTAGAGATCTGGCTGTTGATGGATTCTGCAAGATTAGGGAATTAAGGAATGCCTTGCGACTAAGTGCATTGGCAACTACATTCTCTTTTCCTGGTCGGTACTTGATTTCAAAGTCATATTCCTCCAGTACTTCAATCCACCGACGTTGCCTCATGTTGAGCTCATTCTGGGTAAAGATCCATTTGAGACTCTTATGGTCAGTTACTAGTGTAAACTTGTTACCCAACAAGTAGTGTCTCCAAAGCTTTAGAGCGTGGATGACAGCTAGCAATTCCAGATCATATGTAGCATAATTCTTCTCATGACTCTTTAATTTCCTTGAAGAGTATGCTACAAGATGACCTTCCTGCATGAGCACACATCCCAAGGCAAGTGTGCTAGCATCAGTTACTACCTCAAACTCCTTATTGAGGTTGGAAAGTTTTAGGATAGGTGCTGATACCAAACTCTGCTTCAATCTGTCGAAGCTATTTTGTTCGGGAGTTGACCATGCAATGGAAGTTTGCTTCTTCAGTAAGTTTGTCAGGGGTGCTACAATCAAAGTATAGTTTTTTATGAAGACCCTATACCATCCTATCAATCCAAGAAAGCTGCGTATTTCTTTGACAAATGTTGGTATGGGCCATTCTAGCACATCTTTGACCTTGGCTGGGTCCACTGAGATTCCTTCTTCTGATACTATGAATCCTAGATATTCAATCTGACGCTTGAAGAATGCACACTTCTTCATTTTAGCATGTAGCTTATGTGCCCTCATTGTCTCAAGGACAATCCGAAGTTGGGGTTCATGATCTTCTTTTTGTTTAGAATAGACTAAAGTGTCGTCAAAGAAGACAAGTACGAAATCATCAAGATATGGCCTAAAGATATCTTGCATTAACCTGTTGAAGGTGGTGGGTGCATTTGTAAGTCTGAATGACATAACTAGGAACTCAAAGTGCCCATATCTTGTATTGAAGGCCGTCTTGGGGATATCTTCTTCCTTGATCCTTATCTCATAGTAACCTGACCTGAGGTCAATCTTTGAGAAGATCTTTGCACCTTGAAGACGGTCAAGAAGCTCATCTATTATAGGAATAGGGTGCTTGTTCTTAACCATTGATTGATTCAATCCTCGGTAATCAATACATAGTCGAAGTGTTCCATCTTTCTTTTTCTGGAATAGTACTAGAGCTCCCCATAGTTAACTGATAGGCCGAATGTAGCCCTGATCTAGCAGTTGCTTGAGTTGTTCTTTCAGCTCAATTGCTTCTGGTATGGACATTCTATAAGGTCTCTTTGCAATTGGCATAGCTCCTGGTACTAACTTAATCTCATGATCCACTTCCCTTTGAGGCAGGAGTTCTGTCAACTCTTCAGGGAATATGTCCGCATATTCCTTTAGCCAAGAAGGTCCTTCATTAGACTCTTGCTTATGATCTAATTTTTTGAGCTTAATTAAGTAGATAGGTAATCCTTTTGTGACTCCTTTTATGATCCGAGATACTTTGGCCAATTGGATTCTTGGTACTCCAGCCTTACCTTGAGTTGTGACTAATTCCCTTTCAGAGTTTCAAAAGGAAACTTGACCCTTTCCACAATAAATGTGGGTGTCATTAGGCTTAAGCCAATCCATTTTGAGTAGACACTCATGGATACCTAAATTCATGACTCTAAATTTGACCGAAGTCTTATTTCCTCCCAGAAAGAATTCCACCTTAGCAGTTTTCCTGGTATAAGAAACCTCACGACCATTTGCCAGTTCCACAAGCAAGGTAGGTGCTTCTACTGTGGCTATTCCTAATCTTTTTGCACAAGCTGGTGAGATAAAGGAATGTGTACTGCCACAATCAATCAAGGTCTTGAAATTTTACCTTGATAGTCCGACGGTGTCTGAATCACCGAGAATTGGCGATTCCGGCCTTTCTTGTGTAGAGCGGCATGGACTGGCGCCCTTTCGAACTCTGCTTCCATGGTCGGATCTTCTTCTTCGCACAATTGCCTATTGGCAATGCAAGGGGTTCTTCCTCTGCCTTGGGTAGCCGCTCCTTGACCACGGCCCGTTCCTTGGAAAGGTGCTTGGCGATGTCCTCCACCAAGCTTGGCACATTGCCTCTTGAAGTGACCGGGTTCATTGCAGTGGAAATAACAGAGGTTTCGGCCATTGCTTTGAGTAGGAACAAAGTTGTTGACACTGTTAGTCTTTGCTTTCTTTCTTTGTCCCTGAGTATGACCTTGAACTCTCTTCATTTCAGGTCTGAATACGCCTCTGTTCGGGTCATTATAAGACCAAGTTTTGTTACCCCTTGGACTAGACTGTACTTCCTCAATTATAGGCACCGCTTGAATGAGTGCATCCTGAAGATCTGATGGACGCATAGATTCGAGACGGGTATTTACTAGTGCATTTAAACCAGCACAAAATTTGGACACCTGTTGTGTCATGTCCATCTGTGGTGCATACTTAAGAAGTGAGACAAATTTAGAATAGTATGCATCAAGAGTGAGTCCCAGATGTTTTAGCTCGTAGAACTCATTCATTTTCTGCGTGCAGTATGCAAGTGGTAAGTATCTTCCGTGCACGGCTTTCTTCAGCTTCTCCCAGGCAACGGATCCCTCCATGATCCCTTGATCCCTGCACCATTGCTTCCTCCAAAGCATGGCTTTGCCGGTGAGCTTTAGCTTGGCGAGCATAGCCTGATTGGCAGGTGCAATACTGGCTGCTTCGAAGTAATCCTCCATGGATTCAATCCCAATTTCAGCATTAGTTTGGACGGACTTGCCTCTCCCATCAAACTCGGGTGGCTTGATTTGCTTGAGAAGAAACTTCTTCTCCTGGATTACAGCAGTACTTGATGTAGGAGGCGAACTAGGAACCTGTACCTGGGGTTGTGCCTGGATGAAGGTTTCTTAACGTTATTATACAATAATCGTTATTGATTTATATTACATCTTCAATTCTGTTATCACATAAGCAATGTAGCTACTTAACTTTTAATCAATTCTCATGCATAATCAAACATTGATAAAAGGAAGTCTTATTTGTATTTATATGGGCATAGTCGTTTCGGAATACAACATTTCTTGCGATGATAAGCCAACTGTTACATTTAGTTTGGGGAGAACAACGTTGTATTACATTTATCTACATGAACTATATAATAGTATGGTTTCGGGTCATGGATCTTCAGGAATTGGTAAATCATTGGAAGTTCAGGGTATCCTTTCCTTTGGAACCCATTCTTTTCATGGCGCCCTAACACTTTAATCATGTCGGCGGGGATTACATGGGTTACTTCCTTATATACATATGAGTTCATCTCAACCCTCCGACCTCGAATATGTAAAGTTGAGTTTACGTAAGCTTCCACAAAAATGAACAGCTTCACGACTTTCAAGTCTTCCAACCACTTGATTCTTTTTAGGTTGGTTTGTAGGTAAGAAAATCAGTGGGCGGCTATATAGTAGATTCCTGAAGCACCCGTCCATCTTCATTCCATGTACAAAGGTGATGGATTATAGATTTTCTCTAGGATGTTCATCATCTCAACCCTTTGTTGATAATGCGGAGAATGCATTGAAATCATAATCATGATTCGAAATACTAGGAACTTGTTCCACGCTTTGTAATTCTGCAAGACAGCATTGAAGGTAAGGAAATGTTTGGAACATCCACATTTACTTTACTTCTTATTAAGATTTCATAAAAACAATTCCGTTGTTGGTCGGCTCTGATACCAACTGTAACGTGTCCACTTGTATCTTCAGGACACGTCTTAACACTCCATCAGAAAGGATGTCTAGAAAGCTCCGCCCGGCACTCCCATGGAATATTACGAGGTTTGCGATCTAGGGCTTTCCGTGTCTGCCACCACGTAGTGGAAGTATTCTGGCCATTCCCACTTAGGATCAACCTGAATTAGGGTTTTCCTTATTGGTCATTTCCTAACGGCAACTAGTGTCGGACCCAAGCGAACTACTTTATGCAAAAACTCTAGGTCCGAAGCGGATTCAGGCTACACTTGGTTCAAGGAGAATGGGAAATGAGAGGGATGCAAAGCTCAGCCTCTCTGCCATAAGGCATAGTCCCATTCCGTTTCCCTAAAACAGCGTAAATAGGGTTCAATCATAACTCTGGGTCAACGCTTTTGTTGTTCGTGTTCTTTGAAAATTTTCTTGCTGTCCATCGTGATTTGAGAAAAGTTCCCGGCCAACCGAGACCACCCATCCGTAGGATGGACCTATGGCCCATCCTCCGCACTTTCCTCGGGTTGTTTTAGTTATTTAATTAACTAATACATTAGTTGGACATGTAGCAATCAGCTTCTTTAATTAGCCCGTTAGGCACTAGTTCTTTCACGTAATCATATCACTTGACATAGAAAAACAATATCAGACAAGTTCCTTATTAACAGTTATCATATTTATCTTTGAAATACAAAAAAGTCCAGTATGTAGGCTTATCCACAATCCGCCCGAAGGCTATCCAACAATCCACACGGATCACTAATCCAAGTTTTCGCCCGTAGACTAGTATGTGGGCCTCGAGATCCAACCCTGAGTCACGTTAGCCTCTTGTGCAGGGCCCGGAAGGCAAGGGATTTATGGCTAGAGCCCCCTCTGGCACTCAAGCGTCCTCCTACTCCAAGTAGCGCTCAATGGAGAGACCTCTCGCGGCGGGTTTGGTCCACTTGCCCGGCGCGGTTAACAACCCCCTTGGTTAGGGTCGGGCAGGCAGTCGGGGGTAACTGAAGCTGCCTCTCCCTTCAAGCCTTCAACCTGAAGTATAGATATCCATTTATCTTTTAATTCATTCATCAAACAAAGCCAAACAGTGCTCTAAAATCTATAGCAAGCACAAACATTTCCATTGATTGTTTTTGTTGGCAAACTGCTAAGGAATGAATCCCTCCTTTAGAATGCATCCAGCACTCGATCCAAGATGACTTGCAACTTGGCAAGATCTCCTATATCCTGGGTTAGGGCGTACCCTATTAACTTGACTTGGCCAAACCTTATGTTCATAGGTTATTTCAGTTTATCGGCTAATCTTTAGCTTCCAATCAATCTTCTTTACTCAAGAAAGATACTAAATTAGGACGATTACTCATTCTCTTGCAAGATAACTTGCGTAAGGACCTGCCAACAGCATTGCAAGAATTTGACCATTCCCTTGTGATTCAATCACAAGATCATATGACTCTGCACTTGTTGTCCAAGTGTCGCATTGAACTATGAGATTTATTCCACTCATTGAACGGAGTCATGAAACAATCTGTTCCTGATTATGTTAGGCTGACGTCGTCAATCCTAGAGTTCCAAGTTCCATCTCATAAGAATCTTAGGGACAAACCCTAGTTCACTTTCCAATTACATTTCACTATCCCTACATTCAGTGAATGTGGGCAAGTATTTAAGGTATAGGAGTTTCAGTTTTAGCAACACATACGATTAGGTCACGTATTAATTTCCTAGTGAATTTCTTGGAATTTAACTCATTCTAAACGAGTACTCTGCGGTCTAGGTGTTTTAGGTTTATGCCAATTTGTTTAACTCTAGAAGATAATTACGTGATCATTTTCACATGACTCGTTGTGTATGCGTAAATTGATTTTTCAACCCTAACTTATCGATTTGAGGTCAGGCATAGGTTAGGTTAATTCCAACTAATCTTTTTGTAACTTTGCAAACAAATATTCATGCTAAACAAGCAACGTTTTACTTGATAATTATGTAGTTGACAAACGATAATTTCCTAGAGTTATGCATTGTAAGAATCATTTCATGCCTTGCACTTTCCATGATGATTCATTGCGAAGAGGATATGGGTTAATAGTGTGATATGTAGTTTTATACTTCTAGGCTTAAACGAAGTATACTATTTTAATGGACATTAATCTAATTTTTAATTCATTTCAATGCATAAAGATTTTTGCTAGATATGCATTTATGCTTCCTTTATTTTGCTTGTTTTATTGAAACTATTAATGACTAAGCTCCTCCGTCGTAAGCATTTAGGACAAAAATATATCCTATTTCTAACAATTAATCTTGCATGATTGGACTACAAAAATACCAAATAAAAATTAAGAAGGAAAACCTGGGCTTGCGGTGAGATGTCCACGTGGATGTTGGGAGATGACCCTCCCGTCGGCTGGGCCTTGGACTTTCTTAGGAGGCATTTCCACCGTGGAAGCAGCTTTACAACTCCTTTTTGAAATTCCACCGTGGCTCCCTTTTGCAATAACTTGCACCGTCCGTCAAAAGCAGTTTTAGAAGGATTCCTCCTTGAAGTAGGGAATTCAAAAGGGGTGTTTCAAAATCTTTCACGACTAAGACCCATTAAAGCCATGGGGAAGGTTTAATGGCCTTTGCAAAGACTCGCACGAACGGGGAATAAAAGGTGTGGAATCCCTTACGAGGCTTTTGAGTGGGAAAGGAAGGTGTTAACGACCCTCAACATTCTTCTTTCTTGTACGTGTGGAAAAAAAACAAGGTAGGGGAGAGTTCCAAGGGGTATTTTTTCATGGGGAAAGAAAAGGGCTAAGGGGGCCCTTAGGGGGAATTTTAGGTACGGGGGGAAAAATAAGGCCTTTTAAGGGAAAAACGTTTAGGAGGGAAAGGGGCCTAAGACCTCTTAAAGGCCCCTCCAAGGAGAATTTGGGGGGAAAAAATTTATAGAGGCCTACAGGGAAGTTTCCACGGGGAGGAAGAAAAAGGGTTAGTCCAAAAGGTTATAGGAAGGAGGCCCTAAGGAAGCCCTTAGGGAGATTTATAATTGCGGGGAGGAAAAGGACCCTTAAGGTCAAGCTTTTTGAGGGGGAAAAGGCCCTAAGGAAGCTGTAAAGAGGAATTTTAAGGGGGGGGTGGGGATTTAAAGAGGCACATGAAGGGCCTAAGGGGGGTTTTAAAATGGGGGGGGAGGGGGGGATTTCAAGAGGCACAGGAAGGGGGTGACGAAGGAAATTCGGTATGGCAGCCTCTATACTATGCCAAACTCCCTTCTGCCACAAAGTGAATGAGATAGGGGCACCACCTAGTCATGGAAGAGCGGACTAGGACGCTATGCAAGAGGGAGAGGAGATTATAAGGGAGAAGAGATGAAAACTAAGAGAGGAAGAGAGAGAGTGAGTGAGTGAGAATGAGAGAACTACGAAAAAATAGATGAATCAATAAACTTAAGAGATGGAGAACCCTCGGGACATAACCAATATACACAATATGGACACCAATATCCTGGGCTTATTACATTGTAGAGCATACATAAGCTATAGTAAGAGAAGGAATTCCATAAGCTCATGAAGGAGAATGGGGAAGGCCCAATAGGGCTGAAGGAGGCCTCTTTGCTCTCTCTCCTCTTCTTCTAAATTACAAAGGATAAGGCCTCTTTATATAGGCCTTGAGGGTGTTTAGGGAGGAGGTTAAGATGTAATAGGAATTAACACCACCAAAGCTGCATTAAGGCGGTTCCACCAATATGGAAGCTCCATCTAGATGTTTTGTTGACCAATTTGTACTTAATCAAGCTCCATCATAGGTGAGTTGTCTCCATTCTCCCCCCCATAGCTTGAGTCCAAGAGCTCTCCTATAAAAAAATATAGAGAATCTTCATAAAATAAGATCATATCTAGCAATAATAGAGAGAGAGTAATGAGAGTTCATACATTACTACTACAACTAAGGATGATTTGAGGGTGATTTAGGAGGGGAATTCTAATGGTTTATTAGCTTGAGAGAGAGGATAAGAGAGGGGAAAGGGTTGGGGGTCTAATGAATGATGTTTTATGGAAGTGTTAAGTGTGGGTAAGAAAGTATGGATGTGTATTAAATTGGGAGGTGGTCTCCACTGCAGTTGGAAAAAGTTGGCATCCACCATTTTGGCCATATCTCCCGACTCGTAGCTCCAAAAAATTATAAAAAAATACCAGCCGAAACTTCAGCTCACGCGCTACAACTTTCATGTTGAAAAGTTTTTTTGGATCGGAGTGGAAGTATTTTTAAAAAATCTTACAAAATTATGTGCCTGATTTTTCTTCCACTAATGCTTCCAAGAAGGGTCCCATTTGGTTGAATTGTCATAAGGCTCCAAAGTCATGACATTATGAGCCTCACATGCCCTTTGGATGGATCCAAATCCATTTCATATCTTTCCTTTTCACATTATACATTTTCCCTTCACCTTCCTCCATTGATCTTTACTCTTCACCCCCCCTTGGTAAACCGGTCCATGAAATATTTTCATCCAGTGATTTCTTGGATTTCCCAAGAGGTTGTTCCCACCCTCTTCTTTATTTCAAAGCTCCAAATGTACAAAAAATCAACAAAATGTTAGACAAATATTTTTTGTGATTTTCTCGGATCAGGGGCTTAAGAAGGCACCCCCTTCGAAGCTTCTAAACTTCCAGAAGCTTATCCACGTGTGGGCGGGGGGGAGGAATTTGGAGGCCGTCTGTTGGTGGCGACGTCCAGGCGGCTGGGAGGCTTGGCAGCTCCTCGTCAGTGCAGAGTCACCACCTCCTCGGCTTCTCCCTCCCTCAAGCCTTCTCTCTCTCACCCAGATTGCTTGGAGCGGCATCGTGGCAGCCCTCCCTCCTTGTCTTCTCCTCAAGCGGCAGCAGCCCCATGGTTTAAATAGGGGAGGGGAGGGGGATCCTTCCTCTCCTACGCGGCATCACGCATGGCCTCGGCTCCTACATGAGCTCCAGCGTGCTGCATTCCTCGTGGCTTCCCTCCCTCCCCTCCAGTGCGACATGGGTTGGGGGGAGAAGGAGGGGATAAAAAAAATTTCCCCTTATCCAAATCAAATATCCTTTGCAGAGGTGGTTTACGCATAGAATTCGGGATGTTACAGTGTGTGTCCCGTAGGTTGTCTATCACTGATTCCTTGTCCAACAGCCTCTCATGTGGATATACAAGACATATGATCTGCCACATATAATGTTATTTTTCCTTGCGTATGACCACAGAGAAGTAAAATTCTAAGAGCAAAAGTAACCATTGAGCAATGTTTCCCGTTACGAAAGGTTTATTCACAAGTTAAAGCAATGCATGATGGTCCACAAAGAAGGTGAAGGGTGTTGCTAGAATATAGTGTCTAAACTTCTTTATGGAAAATATCATGGCTAACCCTTCTCTCTCCATTGTAGACTAGTTCATTTCTATCTCCTTGAGTTTTTTGCTAGAAAAACTCACTGGATAGTATAAGTTATATTCGCCATGTTAGCACAAGACTTCCCCCAAGGCAAATCTTGATTCATCAATGTGCACATGAAATGTGATGGACCAATCTAGGGCTCTTAAAATAGGAGCTAAAGTTAGAGCTTCTTTAAGCCTTTCATAGGCCTGTTGACATTCTTGGGTCCACTCAAATACTATTAGTATCTTGTACAAAGGTCTAGAAATCAATGCATAGAGGGGGGAAGATCTATAATCACCTTGACTTTAGAAAAGTCCATGGCTATCCCATTCTTTGACATGAAGTGCCCTCAGATGCAACCATGCTTTACCCAAAACTAGCACTTCAAGGGATTCAATAAGATACCATATTGCTTACACCATTCAAAGACTACTATTCATAGCTTTTCGAAGTGCTCTTCCCAACTAGTGTGGATGCATAGGTCATCAAAAAATACCTCCAACCATTTCCTAAGCATGTCCTTGAAAATGGCACACATGAGGCATTGGAAGGTAGCAGAGCATTAGTTAGTCCAAATGGCATGACTATATAGGAAAACACCCCCCATTTGGTGGCAAATGCCATCTTGTGCCTATCATGTGAAGACTTGCACTTGGTTATAGCCTAAGAAGCCATCTAAAAAGTTGTAGGCTTCCTTTCTTGCCACTCACTCTAGCATGTGCTCCATGTATGGCAACATGTAATTGTCTCGCTTGGTGGGGCTGTGTTGACCTTCTTATAGTTTACGCACACTGGAATCTTCCGATTATTTTTCGTGACTATGACTATGGGTGATACCTAGTCCATATGCTCTATCTTGTAAATGAATCCTACCTTAAATAGCTTGTCAATATCCTCCTTTGTGGCGTGTGCATGCTTAGGATTCATTGTATATATTCGTTGCTTGACTAGTGTTGCATCGGGGATCAAGGGAATGTTATGAATTATGATACTCAGATCTATTCCCTTCAGTTCTCTAAAGATCTTGAAAAACACATCAGTGAACTCTCTTAGGAGATTTATGAGATTATGCTCTCCCTTCTCAATTAGGTATCATCTCGGTTATGTACTGTGAAAAACACAGATCTAGAGCATGGAAAGAGCTATGGAGGATGGAAGATGAAGACTAGATTCATAGTGACATAGACAATGAGTAGACAAATTGTTACACAAGTGAATTAGGTTCCAAGATGGAAGCTTGGACACATAAAGAAAAACTTGTGTATGAGAGTGACAATGACAACAATGATACTAACTGAAAGAGGAAAGCATCATTATATTGCATTACTCATTGTTAAAGTACAATGCTTTATAGTAGTTAGGTTGGTTGTTCCACTCTCCTCATTGTGCATATGGGATTTAGGACATCTCTTCTTGGAGCATACATCATTTGTCATTTCTCAACACCCCACCTCAAATGATGAGTTCTTACACTTGCTGGATTTTGCCCCCCCTACATGATAACATGGCCCGAGAGCTTAGCTCATAGGTAAGGGTTTTGTTTTACAAGGTAAATCCACTAAGGAAAATAAAATCCACTATGGGAAAACATAATATCCACTATGGGAAAGATAATTCTTCAAAATAATATGTTAAAGTTGTTGTTGATGGTGGAAGCATCTTCTTCTTCTTCTCTTTCATTGATGAACTGATTCTGGTGGTTACCATTCTACATCTATTGTGCTCTTTTATGGTGTAAAAATTCACTGGCTATATGGCAAGTCTTACTACAATAATGATGTGTGATCCAATCTTTGTTGTCGGAGAGTTGAATCCTCGTCCTCAGCCTTTTACTCCAATAGCTCCTTTGGTGTATAAGAGATTTTTCCTAGATTGTGGAACACCATCTTTTGCATTCTTGTTCTTCCATTTATTCTCTTCATCAAGAAGAGAGTGCTCAATATCTTTCTGTGACAAATTAGGTACATTGCTGAGAGTAGAGACTAGATTTTCATAAGGATCCTTGTTTACACTAGCAAGGAGTACATCAATGGCTTCATCTTCATCTATTGTTTTCTTCAATGTGGCAAGTTGAGTTTTTAGACTTTTGAATTTGTTAATATGCATAGTCATTGAAGTGTTGTTTTTAATGTCAAGCTTATAGATTTGCATTAACAACTTGACCTTAGAGTTTTTGGCTTGACTTCCAAAGATCCTATGAAGCTCATCCCAAGCCTTTTTAGCATTTCTGACTAGAGATATGGTGTAATATACATCATCAGATAGTCCCCATGCAATGATGCCTAAAACCTTGTTGTTTATCCTTTTCCACTCCTTTTTCTTGAGCTGGTCTTCTTCAATGAACCCGTCTTCATCATCTTCCTTCTTGCTATCCACATCATTCTCAAACAGGTCCCACAAGTCCTTCCGAGTACCTCGGTCACTTACTAGCTCTAAAGGACTGCCAAAATGGGTGATGATGTTCTCATACAGGAACAGGGCCATGTTGTTGCCATCATCCCGCTTTAAAGCTTTGGCTTCACATCACTTTGTCACGTAGTTTGTATAGACCAAGTATATATTCTACTTCCTTCTAGTTGGTGGATCGATGGGACTGATGAAGTTGATTTTCCATTTCTTGAATGGCTTTAAGGGAAGGATGGGCTGTAATGCCATCGCACTAGTTTTGGTAGGCTTTCCCATCCATTGACAAGCATCACAACATTTGCACTAGTCATGGGTATCCTTGTGGAGGGTTAGCCACCAATATCCTTTGAGCAAAGCCTTTCTGGTTGTTGCTTCTCCTGCTGCAAAGTGTCCTCCAGAACAGGGCTCTTCATGGCATGCTTTTAAAACTATCCCAATCTCGTCTCCTACCACACATGTTTGCAGTACTTCATCCTTGTCTCTCTTGTACAGAGCACCACCTAACAAGGTGTAGGGGACTAATTCCAAAAAAAGCTTCTTCTTCTTACATCTAGAGATACCAAGAGGATACTATTCAATTGCCAAAAGGTTGGCAATGTCTGCATACCATAAGGTTGTAGTTTTGACTAGAAAGTTGGAAGCATCAGGAAGGTATGGATCATTGTGCTCCTCTTCATCGCTCTAAGGGATTCACGACAGATGATTAGCTACGACATGGGAGTGATTGAGTTTGGTAACCACTTCAAAGTTGAAATCCTGGAACATAAGGAGCCATCTCGTCATTCTTCCCTTCATATCTACTTTGTTGATCAACAAGGATAGGGCCTCATCATCCATATAAAATTTGAAGTGCGTCAACATCACATAGTGTAGGAATTTCTCCAAGCCAAACACCATTGCAAGGCATTTGAGTTCCATAATTGTGTAGTTTCTCTCTTGATCCATGACCTTATGAGTTACGTAGTAAATAGGTTGGTCTAACTTTGAGGAGCCTTTTTGACATAAGACCGTACCTAACCCTTCCACTGATACATCGGTGTGCACATGGAATTCCTTCATCCAATCAGGAGGTTGCAAGATGGGTGCTTCAATCAGACACTGCTTTAGAGTGTTGAATGCTTCCTCATAATCAACAGTCCATGCAAACTTTGCATCTTTCCTCAGGAGCTTATGCAAGCGGGCTACCTTTGTTGCAAAGTGTGCAATGAACTATCTATAATAGCCCACATGACTGAGGAATCCCCTCAACTATTTGAGGTTGGTTGGCACTGTTATTAGAGCTGCAATCTTCTTGATCTTGACAAGATTTGTTGCTATCCCTTGTGCAGAGATAATGTGGCTGAGAGTAGTTTGTAGAGACTTGTCAAGTGCGGATTAGAAGGGGATTAGTGCAAATTTTAGGTGGGAATTTAAAGCCAATAGAAGCAGAACATGAAGATCTGACAATTTTAGAGACCAAGGAAGATGGAAATGCAAAACTTCAGCGGTTGCGATGGTTGTTGATTTTTTTTTGACAATCGGATTAAAGAGGGATGCCTTCCCAGCCATTTGGGATGTTGAGTCAGACATTAGGATTTTTCAGATCTGAATTCGGGCACCGATAGACAGACGGGAGACGAGGAGTCGGACAGTGCCAAGTTAAAATGGCCAAAGTTAAATCAAATGAGGCATGTCCCTTTGGGGAGGCCAATGGCCCCCTTAAAAAAATCATGATATGGGGGGGGGGAAGGAGGCATTTGAAATGGTACCATTCAGAACGTGCTGCCCCCCTTGCATCGATTTGTTGGAGAAGATGGTTATGGGGGCTCAAAAGCAAACAATCAATCAGACAATCTTTGTGATCTTCATCAAATTTTCACTTTTTTTTGCCAGTTTCAGATCAAGGAATGACTACCTAGTGGTGGATTTGCAAATCTAGTATTTCTCTCTCCTCGCTCCTCTCTCCTCTTGAGGATTGTTCACACACATGAATCTATGGAAGAAAGGGAAGGAGTTGGATGCAAGATGCTAATGGAATAATTGTACGGGAGTAAATTAGATCATAGATCAGAGTTGGAGAGACCATCAATGGCCAAAAATGAGCATCAGGAGCCTCCCAACCATTAAATATGTGCCTCCAAAATCGGGTTTCTATGTTTAAGCAATCATTTCATTTGTTTCACGAAAGATATTTGATGAAATTGTTTGTAAATGGATTCTTTTGATTGAAAATGCTGAAAGTTATCAAAAATCTTTAAGAAAACTAGAAAATTCAGTCATTTAATAATTTATATCAAAATACGCAAAACCTACAATTATACAATTTTCATAAAAATGATAAAATTTGGGGGTTTTATTGTGATTTTGGGTTTCATATGGGTTAGAAATGAATATAAAATCAATTTTTAGTAATTATGATTATTTTCAACTCATAAATGAGAAATCTCACAATTTGTATCTAAATAAATGAAGAAAAATAGTGGAAAAATGGAAAGTTTTAGTTTTTTTACTGTAGAAAAGTTTTAAAAAATATGTTTTATATCCATGAATGTATGGCATGGCTATAGCATGAGGGATAAGCCTCAATTCAGCTATGCCTTCATATTAAAGTCTGTTTTTATCGCTTTTTACAAGAAAAACACATTAAAGAACCATTCTTTATACCTATCAAAATGAAGCACAACCTAAATGGTAGTGGGAAAGAGGGGATTTGATGTTGATTAGTTGCTGAGAACATTGGAAATTTAGATCTATTTATTTGTACACACCAAATAAGACATTTATAAATTAAGATTAAAGGGGTCAAGCAGTATGAGCATGATCTGTAAGCTGAAATCAGCTCCAAGTTTGACCATTGAAGCATGATTATGAAACCAGTATTTCCTGAATTGTCTTCATCCCTCAACTTTTTGTTTCAACTCTTCAACATGGGCAAGTTGCATTGATAGATACTTCACTAAATGTGAAAGTTAAGTTCCATTATTTGACTTCCTCATTTGACATATGTTGCATGAGATCATCTAAAATCTTGCCATAGTATTCATTGAGAATTTTTTTCTCCTCCCAAATTAGTGACCATGCTGAGTATTCCTTATACTCTTATGGCAATGTGCCCATATCGATACGGAGGTAAAAACATGTGAAAAACTTTAGCCTAGCATCCAATTCACTAAGACACTCACAACATTTCTATTTTCCATGTAAGCTTGCTCCATTGCCATCCCCTTTGGGGTTTTGATCAATGCTTTCGGCTTTAAGATGGCACCTATGACCACGCTCCTATGCATAACTAGGAGATCCCTATATCCCTTGACTCATCTTGCTCTCCAAGTATCGTCAAACGTAATATGCACAGATAGAAAATGATGTCAGCATAATCAAGATAAATATTTAAGTAAAGCATGGTAATATAACTCTGAATTGGGCCATCTAATCTAAATCAGGCCATCTAATCTAGAGACATACGTGTGAATATCTCTTGCAACTCCTCATCACTCATCCCTCGACTCATCTTGCTCTCCAAGCATCGTCAAAGGTAATATGCACAAATAGAAAATGATGTTAGCATAATCAAGATAAATATTTAAGTAAAGCATGGTAATATAACTCTAAAAAAAATGATGCTACTTAAAATGCATATTCTAAAGTACCCTTAAAAGTGATTCATCAACGAATTGAGTAGGCGGATGTAGCAAGTATGACCTAGCCTATGGTCCCATGTCAATCTCCTAGCACAACTCCACGCATACTAGAAGATCTATAGATAGGTCACCACAGAAGGAGGATTCCACTTCGTTCTTAAAGAATTTTTGGCCTCCTGTATTTTTGTCATTGTTACCCGTGTCTGTCTTCTCTACATGCTTCAAGCTGTCTTTTACCTCCACCCTCCACAATATTGACCCCTCCACCTGCATACTCTCCTCATCTACACTAGGAACATTATTGCTTTCATAATACACTCTCGCACTCCGAGGGGCTGACGGCACAACATATCACCATTGAGGTTGTCGGGCCATACAAAAATGACTACAGCTAAAACTTTGATGGATTCACAAAAATCCATAATTAAAGGAGTTACAAGCTCAAGTTGCCAGTTTAGAGGAAGAGAATGTGTCCTTAACTAAGGAGAAAAACACAGTTCTTGAGGAAATGATAGAATCATCTTGTAAGCTTGGTATATGTGAGGGGTAATTGTAGCATTTCCAAGAAATTGTAGAATCATAGAAGAAGTTTATTGAAGAACTTAACTAAAAAGGTGCTACTATTTCTGTTCCTCCTCCAGCTCCAGTGATGTCTTCTCTATTGTCTTCTAAGGAAGAGCTAGATCAATTGTTGTAGTAGAAAGCTAAATTGTGTGATGGGTTCTCTATCAAGGTAGAGGGCCTTTAGCGGTATATGAATTGTGTTTAGGAAGATTTTGTCCACTATGTTTAATTGGTATCACCTCCATTATCCTTCTGGATTAAGTATCATCAACAGCACTTTGCATTGTACATTTCCTTGAGTAATGTGGACTTAGAACCTCTAGAGGATTGGTGGCAGAATATGTGGTCTATAGATTTACTCAAAGCACTATTTGATAGATTTGTTGATGAGTTAATCTCTCATGAGGCCTAGTTATTATCTTTTATGTATCTTCGAGGAGATCTGCACATCTATGATGAGAAGGACATTAATCTTTATGTAGGAAATGTGATATTACAAGCAGTCATGTATGTACATTCTGCTAAAATGACTTTGGTTGATGGCTTGAAGAATTATCATTAGTAGAGGCATTGTGATGTAGAGGATATGCTTGAAATTCTCCTTTGGAGGATGATGTTCTGGATCCTCGCCACACCATCAATGGAGTGTCTTTCATAAGTCAAATATCTAGCCATTGAAATCCCAAGCGTTGAACTATATTGCTAAAAATCCCTTGTTCACTAAGGATTTATTTTTAGCTTTCGATTTTTGAAGTTCCATCTACCCATATGATCCTCATGATATCCTATCTTATTCCCTAATTTCTTATCGATTACCCTTGTATATTTCTATCCTCACTTCTAATCCAGATAGTATTCCTCTTTTATCTTTTACCCTTGCAGTTTTCTCTCAAATTCCAATTTTTACTACATGCCCATTTATTGCTGATCATGTATCCTCGCCTACTCCTATTGAACCTACTCTTGTTGTCCCATCTATTCTCTCTGTTTTTCTTTGAGAATCCCTTTAGAAAATTTTACTTTCTTTCCCTTCTTTCCCGTCATCATTATCCCTTCAAATATCTTTATTTTATGATTTATCTTACCCACCTCTTCACACTTTTCCCCTCTTATTTCCTTACCCTCTCCATGTGACTATATTAATCTTCCTCCACAATCAATGATGGATACCCCTAGGTATGACAGTGATATTCTCCGTCGAAAGCAATGGACATTGAATGATTCTTTGACATGACCTAATTGGCCTATCATTCCTAGGTCTTGGGACACTTCTCCAGAATGTTCTACTTCTTATATTCAATTCGCTAGAGTATATGCTCATTCTAAGGATCCCTTGGTACTCTTGGCATATCATTTTTGTTGGTATCTTGCTTTTATGGAGTATCAACAGTCTCGTCTGAATACTTGGAAGAGTATTCCAAACTTGACAATTAATCTTGATGAGGATGTGACTATTGCTCAGATGAATGTCTTGTATTATTTTGCATAAGCTTTTCCTACTAGGTTTATTATCCTATTGGAAAGGATGTGTTGTTTATAGTTTCTATAGAATGTGCCTCTACATTTTGTGGATGAGAATAAGAGTGCTACAGCCCAAAAGGAAACCCAAGACAGAAAGGCCCCAAAAAGTCAAAAATGGAAGACAACCCAAGATGAGAAAAAAGCGGAAAAGAAAGGCAAGCTCAAAAAATGGTAGGAAAGGCCTTAATACAAAAGGAAGTGTACAATAATGAGTGCATCGAGTATTCTAGGAAAAGAAAGTGCTGAGTGCATTGTAATTAATTTTGTAAAGGAGCTCCCTTCTGTGCAATTTGTAAATGTAGATAGATAGCAGCATGGGTGAAAGAATCGTGAAAAGAGGAAAGAAATAAGGAAAGAAGACCTTGGCTAAAATGGCTAGTCATATAAAAAGGGATAGGCACCTAAAAGAGGAGAAAGGCATGTATAAAAGGGCAAAAAGGAAATGGAGAAGATCATTCTTGTGTGTGGAAAAAACTAGCTCTCCTCTTCTCTTCTTCTTCTTGTTCTTGCTTGCTTGAGCTTTTGCGCTTGAGAGAAGGAGTGTGAGTGTGAGGGACTGTGGTGGAGAAGCTCTCCATCATTATCATCATCATCATCATCATCTTTTTCTTTTTCTTTTTCTTCTTCTTCTTCTTCTTCTTCTTCTTCTTCTTCTTCTTCTTCTTCTTCTTCTCTTGTCTCACGTGCGGCAACGGAGTATGGAGCTTGGAGCTTGAGGATCAAGCCTACCGAAGTGCTTAAGGAAGGAGGCAACTTGATTAAGCATGGAGGTAAGCTCACTACACTTGTAGGTGTGAGAGTGAATATGGATATGTGAGAGGTAACCATTGCACTTGACTTGAAATGCTTGAAGCAATAAGAGGTCCATGGGTCGGTTGAGCAAAGGCTCCCACATTTTGGTTTCGTTGGACCAATGGATTCAAGCTTTGAGTGCTTTCTTGCTTCAAATCGAGCGATGAAGTAGGAGTTCAACTCCAAAATGACACTTGGTTCTAGGTAGGAAGCAAGGGATTCAGAGGCCATTTGATCTCTTTTGCAGATTAGTTTAGGTGTATGAAGCCTTCTATGCATTGGTTAGAATAGGAGTTGCATGTTTTGTATCAGCTTTGAGACATTAAAGTTTGGAAAATAAGGAAAAGTTAACTCTCTAAATATCCAAGAAATAGGGAAATAGGGAAAGAAAGGAATCTGATTTTGTATATACATGAAGAAAAAGTTAGAGGTAAGGGGAGAAAGAAAGAACACAGAAGGTGGAATAAGGGGGAGAGAGAGCTCATTTGTATTCAGGGAGATTGAGAGAGAGAGAGAGAGCTTGTGAGAGAGAGGCAAAGAGTTACAGGTCTGTAGAATACATTGCCTATGATCCTTGGTTTGACACATTCAGCCCTACCGGGTATGCTTAGGATCCTTGTTGCTATTTGTTGTATTATTCTGGAATCATGGTATGGGGCTTGGACGTCTGAGCCACTTAAGTATCTAGTCGGATAACTCGGCCTCAAACGGCCACATCAGATGTGAACAACTCAGCCTAAAATGGCTGAGTCTGGGCCTCGGATGGCCGACCATTGATATTCAACCTCAAATGGCCACCCTCGGATACTTAGATGGGTACCCCTCTTCCAAGTTCGAGTGAAACCACTCAGACATTCAACTCTGGGACTTAGAATAGATAACCAAAACTCTATCTAACTGAGTTTGAACCTTCTAAGGGCTACTGCCCCAATTGACTAGTGAGACGAGGTTAAAGTCCAAACCTATAAATGAACCCATAGAATTGTTTGCACCCCTATAAAAAGAAGGAACCTCAACCTAATAGTTTTTGGGGTGGAACCAAAAGACCCGACCTTTGGTCGCTGCTAACTAATTAGAGACCCAAACTGACTCACTGGGTTGGATGCCCAATAGACCATCTATAGTGACCCATAGAGAACTCATGCTCAACCGATCAGGAGTAATAAAAACCCCTTCTTCGAACCACATCAAGAGAGCATGAAAAAAAATTGAAGCAATTGACTCCATTAATGGTCACATTCGATAGTGTAGGCATGTAAGCATGCATGAAAATTGAAAAGCCTGATTTTGCGGATGAATTTCTAGAGTATAAGTGTTGCACAATTATGAGTGGGTGGATGAACGAGGGACACATTAAGGGGAGTTAATCTAAAAATGAACCCACAAAAAGGAGTACAACCCCAAGAATCAGACAATAGAACCAGAAAACCAAGGACAAAGACACAGAGAGGACCGAACCATCACATCGCCAAGCAAAGGAATGGCTTGCCAAGATTAGGGATACATCCCTAGGTGACTTCTCATTGACTTAGTTGGCCTCATAGATGTACTAGTGGGTCAAGAGGAAACTACTATGGTAGGCATTAGCTCAAATGAGAATAGGCTAGACCTTGACATTAACCTTATTATGCCTGAGCACCGTGACAACATCTAGCGACTTGTCACATAATACGATCAAAAAATGAGGATAGTACACCATGGAAGATCAATGACTGATGTTGTAGCTGACCTTGAGAAAGACACAAGACTGCTGGTAAGGATGGCATTGCAATGCATGGCAAGTTATAGTTAGGAGCAAAGGGCTAAGAGGCTGCATCATGAGAGCTCAATGAGGTTCATAGGATCCTAGCCATATCGGGTAGGAATAGAACGGGAGGTAATGTCGATAAGGAGAGAGTTTTGGAATCCAATATTACACTATAAGCAAGCTACTCACCAAGAGATTTCTAGATACTACTAGCGTTGAGCAGAGTAGGGTAGCCTTGGTGGTATCATTGCTAGTTGTGGGTTGGGGCTACCCCAAACGCTCATAGCCAAATGAAAATAACCTTAGTTGCAAAGAAGCTTGATAAATACCATGCAAGGAATGACCTCTACAACTTTATCAAGAAGTTTGAGCAGGTATGTGAGGCTAACAACCTCATGAACCGCACTCAATGAGCACATGCATTCGATCTGTGCCTAGGAGACAACAGACGACGGACTTGGTTCACTAGTCTAGACAATGATGAATGTAATGACTTCACCTAGCTAAAGGATCTCTTCATCAAGAGATTCACAATAACCTCATTGTTAAGCTAATGAATGTCTATTATAAGGACAAAGAGGACATACGAGACTATGTTACCCATGTAAGGAGTCTTTATAAGAGGATACTTGCAGCAGCTGAGCGACCCAATGAGAGAGCAGTCTCTATTGTGTTCATTAATGGGATCCGCAATGAAGAACTATATAAGCCCCTGACAAGCAACTCGAACATGCATAGGGATGTTCTTGCAAGAGTCTTTGAGGAAGCCATACACGGGTAGATGACTTGCTTAGGGAGAGAAGCTCTTGGATGGTGCAGCAGGGTAGCAATGCAATTAGAAACATTGAGAGAGTTGCAACAACTAGTGAATGATCAGTTTCTAATGAATAGGAAAAAAGAAAGAGTATTGACCAGATCCAAGCTATAGCGAACCTAAAAGACACAAGCGGAGCTAGCTAGATTGTAAGAGTCAATACAAAGACCTATTCGACCCCATGTGCAATGTGTACACACTGTGGAGGAAATCACCTGCCATCTGAAGGCCCCAATTCCAAATCAAGGCCTTGTGCCAATTGTGGAAGATTCAAGCATGAGGCCATGCATTGTCAGTTGCCAAGATGGTTACCTTACTAGTAGCCTTATATGGAAGCATACTATTTAGGGGTTAGACAACCATATTTTGGAAGAGGAGCCCCTTTGGCACTCCATTTTTTGAATGATTCAAAGCTAGCCATGCCAAGGATAGGTATCAATCCTACAGGGATCCCTAGACCTCCTGCACCTATTGTTACCCATCCACCAAGAAAAGCTCTAGTGCACTTTGTGGAGGAATCCCTAGATGAAGATTCTTATTAAATCCTTATGTTTGTTATGACGAAGAAGGCAATCCAAGATTGATGGACTACATATTCATGCCATTCATGGCCTTGGGCAGAGGAAGAGTTAGAGGCCTAGGAGGAACTCAGAACCAAGGACCCATTACCCATCCACTGAGCAAAGCTCTAGTGCACTTTGTGGAGGAATCCCTAGATGGACTACAGACCCATGCTGTTCATGGACTTGGGCAAAGGAAGAGGTAGAGGCCTAGGAGGAACTCAGAACCAAGGACCCATAGCATATTTGATATGTGGTCATCTCGTGCATATCTCATCTCACTGCCCTAAAAAGGAGCAAGCAAGTAGAGAGAAGACTAATTTGAGGTGCCTTTAGAATGCATAGTCACACATCTATTCATTGATTTCCCTAGGCAAAATCCCTCCACTAGTTTAGTAATTGTACCATCTATGCCACTCAGGCTCTTTTGTGTCCATCCACGTGACAATGAGGCCACATCTATTCCCCTAAAAGTCATGACACGAGCTCAAACAAAGCAAGTTGGTATTTGACTACCTGGGCCTAGCAACTTGGATGCATCCTTCATAGGGAAGAAGAATCAACGACGGAGGAAAAAGAGAACCGAGGCAAAAATGACACTCAAAACCAAGAGTGAGAACGCATTAATCAAAGGTAAGAAAGTTATAAATGCCGAAGCAAAAACATCTACTCTTAAGACATGAGAGAAGGGAAGTGCTAAGGTTGGAAAGTACCATGACCCCAACTAGCAACAAAAGGTTGCAGATAAGGTCAAGGAGTGGATGAAAGAAGCACAAGATCACCTTCAAGATTCCAAACCTATAGTTCAGGAAGAGATTGAGGAACTCTCAACCATGAGCCCACCAGTCTCACCACATGCATATTTGAGGGCAAGAGAGACAATGCCACTATGTGAGCAGCTGCATGGGAAGAGTGAGATGACTAAGAATACACAAACAACTCAAGAACATTGGCAAGGAACCCATGAAGGTAAGGAGGGAAAGAGGGATGGTGGCTTGTTAGCCACACTCATAACAATGCCTGTGATAGTGTCATTGGGGGAACTACTTAGACAAAACCCCACACTTTGGCAAGAATTGAAGTAGAACACAATAATGACCATCAATTCTCAAGACTTTCTAGACCGTGATGTCGTGGGACACATATCAAGCCTAACACCGAATCCCTTGCCTAAGTCCCCACAAATAAATGTATTTTAGGAGGGCACTACGATTCACATAGTCTTGCCTATCATTGCCTTAGGAGATGCTACATGAAAGGGGAAAGTGGACACGGGAGTAAGGGTTAGTTGTTACGTGTCCACTAGTATCATCCAGGACACGTCTTAGCAGTCCATTGGAAAGGATGTCTAGAAAGCTCTGCCTGGCACTCCCATGGAATGTTATGGGATTTGCGATCTAGGGCTTTCCGCGTCTGCCTTGTAGCGGAAGTATTCCGGCCGTTCCCACTTAGGATTGACCTGAATTAGGGTTTTTCTGATTGGTTTTTTTCCTAACAGCAACTAGCGTTGGACCCAAGAGAACTACTTTACGCAGAAACGTCAGGTCTGAAGCGGATTCACGCTGCACTTGGTTCAAGGAGAATGGGAAACGAGAGGGATGCAAAGCTCAACCTCTCTGCCATAAGGCATAGTCCCATTCCGTTCCCCTAAAACAGTATAAATCGGTAAAGACATAACTCTAGGTCAACGCTTTTGTTGTTCGTGTCCTTTGACGATCATCCTGCTGTTCTTCGAGATTTGAGAAAAGTTCCCGGCCAACTGGGACCACCCAACCGTAGGACGGACCCATGGCCCATCCTCTGCACTTTCCTCAATTTGTTTTAGTTATGTAATTATCTAACACATTAGTTGGGCATGTAACAATCATCTTCTTTAATTAATCCATTAAGCACTGGTTCCTTCACGTAATCTTATCACGTGACATAAAAAAAGAATATCAGACAAGTTTTTTATTAACATATCATCATATTTATCTTTGAAATACAAGGACTTCCACCGGTAGGCTTGTCCACAATCCGACCTAAGGCTATCCAACAATCCACAGGGATCACTATTCCAAGTTTCCACCCATAGACTAGCATGCGGGCCTCGAGATCTGATCCCGAGTCACGTTAGCCTCTTGTGCAGGGCCCGGAAGGCGAGGGATTTACGGCCAGAGTCCCCCTGGCACCCAAGCGTCCTCCTGCTCCAAGTAGTGCTCAATGGAGAGACCTCTCACGGCAGGTTCAGTCCACGTTCCCGGCGCGGTCAACAACCCCCTTGGTTAGGGTAAGGCAGGCAGTCGGAGATAACTGAAGCTGCCTCTCCCTTCAGGCCTTCAACCTGAAGTATAGATATTCATTTAATTTGTAGTTCATAAGTCAAACAACGATCTAAAATCTGTAGCAAGCACAAATATTTCCTTTGATCATTTTTTTATTGTTGGCAAACTGCTAAGGAAGGAATCTTTCCTTTGAATGCATCCAGCACTCGATCCGGGGTGTCTTGTAACTTGGCAAGATCCCGTATTTTCTGGGTTAGGGCGTACCCTATTAACCCAACTTGGTCAAACCCTAAAGTTCATTGGATACTTCAGTTTCCGGTTTTCAACCTTCCTTACTTAGAAGGATATCAAAGTATACATCCTCTTGCAAGATAACTTGCATAAGGATCTGCCATCCTTGTTGCGAGAATTCAGCCTTTCTTCTTGTGAATCAATCACAAGACCATATGACTTCGTACTTGCCGCATAAGGCCTGCATCGTACTATGCGATAATGGGGCTACGAAAGAATCCGTTTTAATTTCTTTAAGATGACATTTGTCAGACCTAGGGTTTCCTCTTATTATTTTCTTTTAAGAAACTTAGGGACAAACCCTAGTTTCTTTTACGTTTACAATTTGCTGACCCTACAATCAGGGAATTTGGGCAAGTATTTAAGGTATAAACGTTTCTTGGATTTTAATTCATTCCAAATTAATATTTCGCAACATAGGTATTTCTAAGTCTATATTAATTTGGTTAACTTTAGAGAGTAATATCGAGATCACCTCTGCATGATTTGTTATCTATGTGTCAATTTATTTTTCAATCGTAAACTTTATCGATTTGAGGTTAGGTTAATTCAATTAATCTTCCCTTTTCTTTGCGAACAAACTCATGCTAAATAAGCAACCTTTTCCTTGCTAAGTTAAGAAGTTTTAGCAACGATAATTTCCTAGAGTTTTATGTATCGTAAGGATCCTTTCATGATTTGCATTTTTCATGTATAAAGCTATTTGAAAAAAAAAATTACTTTTATGCATGATTTATTTCGCATGTTTCATTAAACTAAATTCCTTCGTTGTGAACAACTAAGACAAAATATATCCTATCCCTAACAATTCATCTTGCACGATTGAATTACAACGATATAAAATTAAGAAGGAAAAACCTGGGTTTGGGGTGAGATATCCACATGGATACCGGGAGATGACCCTCCCGCAGCTACTCCTTGGACTTTCTTAGGAGGCATCGCAGTTGTAGTCCTTCGAACGTGGAAGCGGTTTTACACTCCTTTTCAGAATTCCACCGTCGCTCCCTTGCATGTCAATACTCTTCTTCTCTTTTTCGAGTAGGGGAAAAACCAAGTCCAAAGGGTATTTTGGAAAGGTAAGGAACCGTTAAGGGTTTAACCATGAGGAGGGGGTAATAAGACCTTTAAGGCCTTAATTCTTTTGGGAGCGAAAGGCTTACAAAGCCTAAGGAAAAGGCCCTATAGGGGTTTATACATGGGGGGGGGGGGGGGGGGGGGGGGAAGGGTGTGGTTCCAAGGGAAAAGGGCTTAAGGGGTAAGAATTTCATGTGAGGGAATTAAACCCCGGGGGTTGGAAAAGGGTTAAAAAAAATCCTCTAGAGGAGGGCTTAAGAAAGCACAGGAAGGGGGGCTTGGATCCATCCCCTTAGAAGCTTCCAAGAAGCTTCTTGAAAGCTTCTGTAAGCAGGCTATATAACACGTGGAGGAGAAAGAGGATGTTTTGACGGTGACTTGCTGGCCGGGCAGGGCCAAATGGTGGCCGTGATGGGTCTCGACGGCGCTCCTCCCTCACGGCACAGTGGTGTTACGCTCTCCCAGCTTTCCCTCTCTCACACGGCCACGTCCGAATCTCACAACCTCCTCCCTATCTCGTTTAATGGCAGTTCTGGCGTAGTCTACCCTTCTCAGAATCCCCTCTCTCGTTTAATCCTAGCGGTGTCCGATTTCTCCCTGAAACTGGCAGCATCACGGCTCATGGCTCTCCCCTTCCAGCTCCCATGGCGATGGGTGTTATAGGGAGAGGGAGAGGTACCTCCCTCCCTCCATGCGCCATTTGCATGGCATTCACCTTCCTCCTTGGCATCCAGCGTGATGCTGATTCAACCACATTCGCTCATCCATGACCTCCTTCGCAAGGCTTACGTGCCCGTGCTTTACTCTCCCTCCTCCAGCACAACCTTCGGCTGGGGAGAAAAAAAAGATTAAAAGAAAAAATTTTCCATAAATTCTCTCAATTTCCTCTTGACCTCCTCCCAATAGGAGGTCCACACAGAAATATGCGGTTATAATAAACCATAGTTTTGGTTCTACAAATGGAGATTATGATACATCGTGTTTAAAATTCGCACCGTCCCTGACCCAATGCCAGCTTTGTCTTTTTCCCACGAATTCACATGGCTTCATAATATATCTTCAGCAGAAATATTACATTCTCTCCTCCTTAGAGGAATCGAAATGTCCTCATCTCGAGATAAACTGAGAATATTGATGGTTGAGTGTGCCTTCATCTATCCAAGTGGCATCCTCTTCGGGATAATCTTTCCACTAGACGAGGCATTCTCTCAGGGTTCTGGATCTTAATTGTCTCTCCCTAACATCTAAGATCCTATCAGGCCTTAGTTCAAGAACTCCTTCACTAGGCATTACAACTTGTTGATTGTTAAGTACATGGTTAGGATTAGGTACATATTTCTTCAATAGGCTGATGTGGAATACATTGTGAACCTTTAGGTTCTCACGAAGTTGCAATTTATAAGCATTAGGTCCTAGGATTTTGAGGATTTTGTATGGCCCACAATACCTTGGACTTAGCTTCTTGCAATCTCCTAAGGATAGAGAACTCTTTTTAGGGCGTACGCAAATGAAGACCATGTCTCCTTCTTCGAAGACCCTTTCTTGACACTTCAAATCCGCATATGCCTTCTGTCTATCCTTTGCCACTTGTATGTCCTGTCTTATTGACTTTATTTGATCATCCATGTCTTCCAACATTAGCCTTGAAGCTTCAACCCTTAGGGTTGGATCAGAAAAGTTTAGGGGACTTCGACAGTCATGTCCATACAATGCTTGGAAAGGGGTCATCTGAATGCTCTGTTGGTAAGAAGCATTGTATGAAAATTCTACCAAAGGCAAGTATTGAATCCACCTCTTCGGTTCTCGACAACAGTATGCCCTAAGCATATCCTCAATGACTTGATTTACTGGCTCTATTTGGCCATCCGTTTGGGGATGATAAGCGGTGCTAAAACAAAGTTGAGTCCCAATAGCTTCAAAGATAGCTCTCCAGAAGTGTGATGTGAAAAGAGAATCACGATCACTAATGATTCTTCTGGGTAAACCATGTAGCTTGAATACCTCCTTGATAAACAATCTTGCAATGTCTGAGGCTTTATAGTTTGTCTTTACTGGAATAAGGTGTGCAACCTTAGTAAGCATGTCAACCACAACTATGAGGGAGTTGTATCCTCCCTTGACTTGGGGTAGGCCTACAACAAAATCCATATTGATGAATTCCCATTTCATTTGGGGGATGTTAAGCGGTTGCAGTTTCCCTGGCATCATGACATGTTCGGCTTTGATACATTGGCAAGACAAACACTCAGTGACATATTTGAGAACATCACCTTTGAGCCTCTCCCAATGGTAGCTCTTCCTAACTGCATTAAGAGTCTTAGCATAGCCAGGATGTCCTGCGAAAGGAGAATCATGAGCTTCCCACAATATCTTCTGATTAAGTGACTTGCTTGCTGGTATACACAGCCTTGTTTTGTAGTAGACAAGTCCACTATTAATGGAAAATTCCTGATACTTAGCCTGAAACTTTTGGTTCTGGTCCTTGGTAGAGATCTCCTTTAGCATTTTTTGGTAGGCCAAATCCTGGCATGCTTCCTCTCTAGCTAACTCAAGTATAGGATTGTTTGGCATAGATACTTTTGTAGCTAGAGATCTGGCCGTTGATGGATTTTGCAAGATTAGGGAATTTAGGAATGCCTTGCGACTAAGTGCATTGGCAGCTACATTCTCTTTCCCTAGTCGGTATTTGATTTCAAAGTTATATTCTTCCAACACTTCAATCCACCGATGTTGCCTCATGTTGAGCTCGTTCTCGGTAAAGTTCCATTTGAGACTCTTATGGTCGGTTACTAGAGTAAACTTGTTACCCAACAGGTAGTGTCTCCAAAGCTTTAGAGCATGGATGACAGCCAGTAATTCCAGATCATGCATAGCATAGTTCTTTTCATGACTCTTCAATTTCCTTGAAGAGTATGCTACTGGATGACCTTCTTGCATAAGTACACACCCCAAGGCAAGAATGCTAGCATCAGTTACTACCTCGAACTCCTTATTGAGGTTTGGAAGTTTTAGAATAGGTGCTGATACCAAACTTTGCTTCAATTTGTCGAAGCTATTTTGTTCGGGAGTTGACCATGTAATGGAAGTTTGCTTCTTCAATAAGTCTGTCAGAGGTGTTGCAATCAAAGCATAGTTTTTGATAAAGACCCTATACCATCCTGTCAATCCAAGAAAGCTACGTATCTCTTTGACGGATACTGGTATTGGCCACTCAACCACATCTCTGACCTTGAATGGAACCACTAATATTCCTTTAGCTGATACTATGAATCCCAAGTATTCAATCTGACGCTTGAAGAATGCACACTTCTTCTTTTTAGCATACAGCTTATGCGACCTCATTGTCTCAAGGACAATCCAAAGTTGAGGTTCATGATCTTCTTCCTGTTTAGAATAGACTAAAGTGTCATCGAAGAAGACAAGCACAAAATCATCAATATATGGCCTAAAGATGTCCTGCATTAACCTATTGAAGGTGGCAGGTGCATTCGTAAGGCCGAATGACATAACTAGGAACTCAAAGTGCCCATATCTTGTATTGAAGGCTGTTTTTGGGATATCTTCTTCCTTGATACTTATATGATAGTAACCTGACCTGAGATCAATTTTGGAGAAGATTTTTTGCACCCTGAAGACGATCAAGAAGTTCATCTATTCTAGGAATATGATACTTGTTCTTGACTGTCGATTGATTCAACCCTAGGTAATCAATACATAGTCGAAGTGTCCCATCCTTCTTTTTTTGGAATAGTACTGGAGCTCCCCATGGTGAATTGCTAGGCTAGATGTAGCCCTGATCTAATAGTTGCTTGAGTTGTTCCTTCAGCTCAATTGCTTTTGGTATGGACATTCTATAAAGTCTCTTTGCAATTGGCGCAACTCCTGGTACTAACCTAATCTCATGATCCACTTCTCTTTGAGGTGGAAGTTCCATCAGCTCTTCAGGGAATACGTTCGCGTATTCCTTTAACCACGAAGGTCCTTCATGAGACTCTTGCTTCTGATCTAATTTGTTGAGTTTGATCAAGTAAACAGGTAATCCTTTTCTGACTCCTTTTATGATCTGAGATACTTTGGCCAATTGGATTCTTGGCACTCCTGCCTCACCTTGAGTTGTGACTAATTCCCTTTCAGAGTTTCAAAAGGAAACTTGGCCCTTTCCATAGTGAATGTGGGCATCGTTAGGCTTAAGCCAATCCATTCCGAGTAGACACTCATGGATACCTAAATTCATGACTCTGAATTTGACCAAAGTCTTCTTTCCTCCCTGAAAGAATTCCACCTTAGCAGTTTGCCTGGTACAAGTAACCTCACGACCATTTGCCAATTCCACAAGTAGGGTAGTTGCTTCTACTATGGTTATTTCTAATCTTTTTGCACATGCTGGTGAGATAAAGGAATGTGTACTGCCACAATCAATCAAAGTCTTGAAACTTTTACCTTGATAGTCCGATGGTGTCTGAATCACCGAGAATTGGCGATTTGGCCCTTTCTTATGTAAAGCGGCATGGACTGTTGCTCTTTCGAATTTTGCTTCCATGGTCAGATCTTCCTCTTCTTCTTCTTCGCACATTTGCCTACTGGCAATGCAGGCGGTTCTTCCTCTTCCTTGGGTAGCGGCTCCTTGACCACGGCCTGTTCCTTGGAAAGGCGCTTCGCGATGTCCTCCACCAAGCTTGGGACATTGCCTCTTGAAGTGACCGGCTTCGTTGCAGTGGAAACAACAGAGGTTTCGGCCATTACTTTGAGTAGGAACAAAGTTGTTGACGTTATTCGTCCTTCCTTTCTTTCTTTGTCCCTGATTATGACCTTGAACTCTCTTAATTTGAGGTCTGAATGCTCCTCTGTTCGAGTCATTGTAAGACCCAGCTTTGTTACCCCTTGGTCTAGACTATACCTCCTGAATTATAGGCACTGCTGGAATGAGTGCATCCTAAATATCTAATGGATGCATAGATTCAAGATGGGTATTTACTGGTGGATTTAAACCCGCACAAAATTTGGACACCTGCTGTGTCATGTCTATCTGTGGCGCATACTTTAAAAGTGAGACAAATTTAGAGTAGTATGTGTCAAGAGTGAGTCCCAGCTGTTTTAGCTCGTAGAACTCATTCATCTTCTGAGTGCGATATGCAGGTGGCAAGTGTCTTCCATGCATGGCTTTCTGCAAGTGTCTTCCATGCATGGCTTTCTTCAGCTTCTCCCAGGTAACGGATCCCTCTGTGATCCCTTGATCCCTACACCATTGCTTCCACCAAAGTCTGGCTTCGCCGGTGAGTTTTAACTTGGCGAGCATAGCCTGATTGGTGGGTGCAGTACTGGCTACTTCGAAGTAATCCTCCATGGATTCAATCCAAATTTCAGCATCATCTTGGATGAATCTGCCTCTCCCGTCAAACTCAGGTGGCTTAATCTGCTTGAGAAGAAACTTCTTCTCCTAGATTACAGCAGTACTTGATGTAGGAGGCGAATTAGGAACATGTACCTGGGGTTGTGCCTGAATAAAGGTTTTCTTAACGTTATTATACGATAATCAACGTTAGCTTATATTACATCTTTAATTCAGCTATCTCGTAAACAATGTAGCTACTTAACTTTTTATCAACTCTTATGCACAGCTAGACATTGATAAAAAGAAGTCTTTATTTGTATTTATATAGGCATAGCCCTTTTGGAATACAACATTTCATGCGATGATAAGCCAATTGTTACATTTAGTTTGGGAAGAACAACGTTGTATTGCATTTATTTACAGGAACTGTGTAATAGTAAGGTTTTGGGTCATGGATCTTTAGGAATCGATGTCATTGGAAGTTCAGGATATCCTTTCCATTGGAATCCATACTTATCATGGCGGCCCAACACTTTAATCCTGTCGGCAGGGATTATACAGGTTACTTCCTCATATACATATGAGTTCATCTCAACCCTCCAACCTCGAATATGTAAAGTTGAATTTACATGAGCTTCCACGAAAACGAACAGCTTTACAACTTTCAGGTCTTCCAACCACTTGATCCTCTTTAGCTTGGTCTGTAGATAAGCAAACCGGTGGGCGGCTATATAGTAGATTCCTGAAGCACCCATCCATCTTCGTTCCATGTACAAAGGTGATGGACTATAGATATGCTCCAAGATGTTCATCATCCCAATCCTTTGTCTATAAAGTGAAGAATGCATTGCAGTCATAAACATGACTCGAAATACCAAGAACTTGTTTCATGCTTCATAATTCTGCAAGACAGCATTGAAGGTAAGGAAATGTTTGGACATCAACATTTGCTTTACTTCATTTTATTATAATTTCATAAAAACAATTCCATTGTTAGTTGGCTCTAATACCAACTGTAACGTGTCCACTAGTATCATCCAGTACATGTCTTAGCAGTCCATCGGAAAGGATGTCTAGAAAGCTCTGCCCGGCACTCCCATGGAATGTTACGGGATTTGCGATCTAGGGCTTTCCACGTCTGCCACGTAGTGGAAGTATTCCGGCCATTCCCACTTAGGATCGACCTGAATTAGGGTTTTCCTGATTGGTTTTTTTCCTAACAGCAACTAGCATCGGACCCAAGTGAACTACTTTACGTAGAAATGCCAGGTCTAAAGCGGATTCACGCTGCACTTGGTTCAAGGAGAATGGGAAACGAGAGGGATGCAAAGCTCAACCTCTCTGCCATAAGGCATAGTCCCATTCCGTTCCCCTAAAACATCGTAAATCGGTTAAGACATAACTCTAGGTCGACGCTTTTGTTGTTCTGTCCTTTGACGATCATCCCGCTATTCTTCGAGATTTGAGAAAAGTTCCCGGCCAACTGAGACCACCCAACCGTAGGACGGACCCATGGCCCATCCTCCGCACTTTCCTCAATTTGTTTTAGTTATGTAATTATCTAACACATTAGTTGGACATGTAACAATCAACTTCTTTAATTAATCTGTTAAGCACTCGTTCCTTCACGTAATCTTATCACGTGACATAAAAAAACAACATCAGACAAGTTCTTTATTAACATATCATCATATTTATCTTTGAAATACAAGGAGTTCTGCTCGTAGTCTTGTCCATAATCCGCTCGGAGGCTATCCAGCAATCCACAGGGATCACTATTCCAAGTTTCCACCCGTAGACTAGTATGCAAGCCTCGAGATCCAATCCCGAGTCACGTTAGCCTCTTGTGCAGGACCCAGAAGGTGAGGGATTTACGGCCAGAGCCCCCCCTTGCACCCAAGCGTCCTCCTGCTCCAAGTAGTGCTCAATGAAGAGACCTCTCGCGGGTTCGGTCCACGTTCCCGGCGTGGTCAACAACCCCCTTGGTTAGGGTCAAGCAGGCAGTCGGGGGTAACTGAAGCTGCCTCTCCCTTCAGGCCTTCAACCTGAAGTATAGATATTCATTTAATTTGTAGTTCATAAGTCAAACAGTGATCTAAAATATCTAGCAAGCACAAACATTTCCTTTTATCATTTTTTTATTGTTAGCAAACTCCTAAGGAAGGAATCTTTCCTTTGAATGCATCCAGCACTCGATCCCGGGTGTCTTGCAACTTGGCAAGATCCCTTATTTTCTGGGTTAGGGTGTACCCTATTAACCCAACTTGGTCAAACCCTAAAGTTCATTGGATACTTCAGTTTCCGATTTTTAACCTTCCTTACTTAGAAGGATATCAAAGTATACATCCTCTTGCAAGATAACTTGCATAAGGATCTGCCATCCTTGTTGCGAGAATTTAGCCTTTCTTCTTGTGAATCAATCACAAGACCATATGACTTCGTACTTGCCGCGCAAGTCCTGCATCGTACTATGTGATAATGGGGTTACGAAACAATCCATTTCAATTTCTTTAAGCTGACGTTTGTTAGACCTAGGGTTTCCTAGCTTTATTATTTTCTTTTAAGAAACTTACGGACAAACCATAGTTTCTTTTACGTTTACAATTTGTTGACCCTACAATCAGGGAATTTGGGCAAGTATTTAAGGTATTAATGTTTCTTGGATTTTAATTCATTCCAAATGAATATTTCGCAGCATAGGTATTTCTAAGTCTATATTAATTTGGTTAACTTTAGAGGGTAATATAGAGATCACCTCTGCATGATTTGTTATCTATGTGTCAATTTATTTTTCAATCCTAAACTTTATCGATTTGAGGTTAGGCTAATTCAATTCATCTTCCCTTTTCTTTGCGAACAAACTCACGCTAAATAAGCAACCTTTTCCTTGCTAAGTTAAGTAGTTAGCAACGATAATTTCCTAGAGTTTTATGCATCGTAAGAATCCTTTCATGATTTGCATTTTTCATGCATAAAGCTATTTGAAAAAAAAATTACTTTTATGCATTATTTATTTCACATGTTTCATTAAACTAAATTCCTTCGTTGTGAACAACTAAGAAAAAATATATCCTATCCCTAACAATTCATCTTGCACGATTGAATTACAACGATATAAAATTAAGAAGGAAAAACCTAGGCTTGGTGTGAGATATCCACATGGATACCGGGAGATGACCCTCCCGCAGCTACTCCTTGGACTTTCTTAGGAGGCATCGCAGTTGTAGTCCTTCGAACATGGAAGCAATTTTACACTCCTTTTCGAAATTCCACCGTCGCTCCTTGCACATCAATACTCTTCTTCTCTTTTTCGAGTAGGGGAAAAACCAAGTCCAAGGGGTATTTTAGAAAGGTAAGGAATCGTTAAGGGTTTAACCACGAGGAGGGGGTAATAAGACCTTTAAGGCCTTAATTCTTTTGGGAGCGAAAGGCTTACAAAGCCTAAGGAAAAGGCCCTATAGGGGTTTATACACGAGGTGGGGGGGAAGGGTGTGGTTCCAAGGGAAAAGGGCTTAAGGGGTAAGAATTTCCTGTGAGGGAATTAAATCCTGGGGGTTGGAAAAGGGTTTAAAAAAACCCTCTAGAGGAGGGCTTAAGAAAGCACAGGAAAGGGGGCTTAGATCCCTCCCCTTAGAAGCTTCCAAGAAGCTTCTTGGAAGCTTCTGTAAGCGGGCTATATAACACGTGGAGGAGAAAGAGGATGTTTCGATGGCGGCTTGCTGGCCGGGCAGGGCCAAATGGTGGCCGTGATGGGTCTTCGCGGCGCTCCTCCCTCATGCCACGACGGTGTTACACTCTCCCAGCTTTCCCTCTCTCACACGGCCATGCCCGAATCTCACAACCTCCTCCCTATCTCATTTAATGGCAGTTCTGGCGTAGTCTACCCTTCTCAGAATCCCCTCTCTCGTTTAATCCTGGCGGCGTCCGATTTCTCCCTGAAATTGGCAGCATCACAGCTCATGGCTCTCCCCTTCCAGCTCCCATGGCGATGGGTTTTATAGAGACAGGGAGAGGTACCTCCCTCCCTCCACACGCCATTTGCATGGCATTCATCTTCCTCCTTGGCATCCAGCGTGATGCTAATTCAACCACATTAGCTCATCCATGACCTCCTTCGCAAGGCTTACGTGCCCGTGCTTTACTCTCCCTTCTCCAGCACAACCTTTGGCTGGGGAGAAAAAAAAGATTAAAAGAAAATTTTTTCCATAAATTCTCTCAATTTCCTCTTGACCTCCTCCCAAGAGGAGGTCCACACGGAAATATGCGGTTACAATAAACCATAGTTTCGGTTCTACAAATAGAGATTATGATACATCGTGTTTTAAATTTGCACCGTCCGTGACCCAATGCCAGCTTTGTCTTTTGCCTAGGAATTCACATGGGTTCGTAATATATCTTCAGTAGAAATATTACATTAGTGTACTTAGTCATGCAGTCTTCCGAGTGAGCAAAGGAGTTGCCAAGGTAGCTTGGCTAGAATGTCTCGAAGTGGTAAGTCATGAGCAAGTAGTACTATCTTGTCTTGGCCCCCCATCACTATTTGGATTTGAGATAGCTTCAGAGTTGCTAGAGCACCAGGGGAGACAGCTTCTTCCAGTGAGGAGGGCGAGTACAATTTTGGGTCCTAGGTAAGCTCTGATAGTGACCCCGAGATACATCAACCACCTAGGACACGGCGCACCAAGGGGGACCTTCCAATCCACCTAAGGATATGAAGCTAAAGGAAGAAAACCGGAAACAATCACAATCAACATATGCTAAATGGTAAAAGAAACCCTAGGACTTGCCCGAGCACTTCATGAGGCATACAAAAGGGTGATAGAATAGTGGTGTTGGTAGGAGCCAAATGGAAGGGGCAAGCAAGTGAGCCCATCAAAGGACTAGCAAAGGTTAAGGAGATCAACTTGGAAAGAGAGGAGGACAAGCCTCAACCCATGTACATGTTGAGAAATTACAAATGATGTATGCTCCAAGAAGAGATGTCCTGAATCCCATATGCACAGTGAGGAGAGTGAAACAACCCAACTACTATAAACCATTGTACTTTCACAATGAGTAATGCAATATCATGATGCTTTCCTCTTTCCATTAGTGTCATTGTTATCATTGTCAGTATCATACACGAGATTGTCTTTATTAGTCCAAGCTTTCATCTTGGAACCTAATTCACTTGTGTAACAGTTTGTCTACTCATTGCCTATGTCATTATGAATCTAGTCATCATCTTCCATCCTCCATAGCTCCTGCCATGCTCTAGATCCATGCTTTTCACATGATATCAAAGCTCAACTGAGCATGTCCTAGCTCTCCTTTCACTCTTCTTAGCTCCTCTTCATCTCAGTCTAACTCAATTTGAGTGTATGACCCCCATTCTTCACTTGAATCTCACAATCACTGTTCGATAGCCATAGCCAAAGACAAGACCTATAGCACTTGTGGCTTTCATAGCTCTCTCTATAGGCATTATTTCTTCACGCTTTCTTCTAGAGTCCTCTCCCTTGACTCCCTGCACAACTTTCTATCACATTATAGTATGACATTGCGGATCTATATGCCTAGCATTGTGTGATTTCCTCCTTGTGGTTAAAGCAATGCATGTTGCCATTCATACAGTCTACATGCTCCGCTTGCTTCACGATGTTGGACAAGACAATATGGATTTCAAATCTTGACATTTAAGGCACCTTTCCACTGGAGATCTCATTGAGATACTGCTATGTCAGGCTGTTATAGATGAAAAACCAGAGGCTATTGTAAACCCTAAGTTGGGAAGCCATAGCTTTTTGAACTCAACATTATCTCTCACTTCATTTTCTCTCTCTTGTCACTTAAACTAACCTACTGCTAATCTGATTCATTGATCTACTTAGTTCCACCATCAAGGAAGGAAAGATCTTTGGAGATTCTTGGGAGATCTTGAAGACTTGGAAGATTTCAAAGACCATCAAGTACATCATCAAGCTCCTCTTTCACCTCACTCTTCTCAATCTTCTCACTCCATTATAGGTCTACCACTCTTTCTAAGATGAATCCTACCTTAGTTTCCAGAAAGTATAAACTCAAGAAGAAGATTTTTTGAAGATCTATTGAAGAATTTCTCAACAAGACATCAAGCTTCAACTACATAATATCTCTTGATACTAGCTAATGTTGTTTAACACTACTATCAACATGGAAGAAATCGAACAAATGCCCAAGTTCAATGGTGAAGGCTTTCATCCTTGGAAGGAAAAGACCATGTACCACCTTTTCTCAACAAGATTATGGAAGAATTGATAGAGCTATATAAGATCTGCCACCATCGCAAGTCCACGCCTTACTATCCCAAAGCCAACAACCAAATCAAAGTTACCAATCACATCCTTTGTTGGATTCTAACAAGGACAATTGCAACACAACATTGGTGATTGGTACGATTGACTTACAAAGGCCCTCAAGGCGTATAGAACCTCCCATAAGGCTGCTATAGGGCAGACACCCTTTCAGTTGGTGTATGGTACAAAAGCCATTTTCCCTATTGAGTTATAGCTATCCTCTTTGTATGTGGCTATCAAAGAAAGCCTAGGCAACCATGAGTCCCTACAACATTGTCTCTTACACTTGGAACGACTGGACGAGACTTGTAGAATGGCCCTACAGTGTATGGAAGCCACCTAAGCTCGATGAAGGCCTACCACAACAGCTTCATCAAGCATAAGGAATTTAAGGAAGGTGACTTAGTCCTAATCTATGACTCGAGATTTGGCAAGTTCCTAGGAAAGCTCCAACAGCGCTAGATGGATCTCTATAAGGTACTTGTTGGTTGTCAACCTGAATGGCTTTGTCCAAGTGCAGGCCGTCAATGCTTCTAATGATCGCTTCTTAATTAATGGCTATTTTCTAAAGAAGTATTACCCCCCATGGGGATCCTGACAATCACTATTGATAGCCCCTTTCTCCCTTGTGTGTCAATTGGTAAGGCTTTGCATATTACTATTGATAGCCCTCTTGCTTATCCTGATGAGGTAGCCTCGTTCTTCTAGCCCCTCACAGCCACTTCCCACCCCTCCTTTGTTCCCTTTCTGTCTGATCTAGTAGAGGTGGTGAGGATGGTTTTTATACAGAGTGTTCCTAACATTCTCCTCTTGGAAAAATTTTAAAAAAGAGAAATATATATTTATATAGATATATTTCGATCATGGGAGAAAAGGACTTTTGTCCTTGTCATGCCGACCTATTCTTCGAGAAAACGTGGAAACACCCTCGAGAGTAGGGAAAAAAGAGAAAAATAAATAAAAATAAAACTATTATGGGAGAAAGTGAAGAAATTCATTGTCATAACAAGCCTCATTCAAAGAACAGGTAGCAAACACCCTTCGATTGAAAGTTGGATGTGGAAAAGGTGGCAACACCCGCAGTCTAGATCGACTGAATTATTAGTCAAACCTTCCAGTATGTAGTTTTGAAGTCACCTCCCTTGGTGCAATGTATCTTGTAACTCCATCAATGAATCTAACTCTTGCAGAGCAGATGACATCTCTCACTTGCAATCAAAAGTTTTGAGTTGTTGGCTACCTCCCTGCTGGCTATGCCTCTTCATCAACAAATACAAGTTGACATCATCAAGACTAGACGAAACTGCTCTTCATCGATAATCCCTTGAGTGACGTGAGTTTTCATCCTAACAGAATGGGGATGCGAGTATAGGTTGCCCTCTGTATGTATCAGGCGAGTGTAGACAGAGGGTGGGGTGAGTGACCAATCTTTGCCATGTAAATTCAATAGAGGTGTGATGCATAAATGGAGCATTGCACACACAAGTTGGGCCTCTCAATGCACAATACATGATCTGTTCATGTGTACTGCACTACAAGGCTCCTTAGCCTTCCGTCTCGCATTTTATGCCATCATAGGGCGGGATGCATTATTGCACCATCAATTGTGCACAAGGCAAACAACCTTTACACAAGTAGCAGTGAGGATTAAATCAATGAGTGTGAGGAACTCAGTTTCCCTCCTGTATTCATCAATAGAGAGTGAGATAGAGGGCAAACTGAGAGTGATGGGTTTTCCTTCCATCAACTGAGAGGTAAGGATTGAGGGATGTTATGACAATAGGTATTGAAAGGTATGTTTCCATTTTCCAATGCACATACGGGATGGGCCTCTACCATCTCTACACACATCACTCTATTTGGTGCACTGCATGATAAGGCTCCTTGGCCTTCCTTCTTGCACCAATGTCAGATGGATTATGACGCATTGATACACCATCAACTATGCACACTAGCATACTCCTTCTGAACCATCCCTCTTTTCAACTTCTAAACCGGGTGTGCAATATGGATTTCAATCATTCTCCTCCTTGAGTGATGTGTGTTATGGAGCGAGCAACTAATCTATCATTCCAACATAAGTGACTATCAAGATTGAGTGATGAATACTTTGCCATTGACGGCTTATTGAATCTTAATTGATAACGCTACCTCCCTGGGTGATGTTACATAGTTCCTACTATGTCCAAGCATGTTGTGGTGCGCCTCCATATCTCTTGTGATTGACCTTCGACTCCCCAATGCATGTCAACGATGATCTTGTAACATGTCCGCTTTGTCCACTTGTGGGGCACGTCTTAGCAGCCCATCGGGAGGGGAGTCTAGAAAGCGCCACCTAACACTCGCAAGGAATGTCACAGGGTTTTCAATCTAGGTCTTCCCGAGTCTACCCCAAAGCGGAAGTATCCGGCCGTTCCCACTCAGGACCAACCTGAAGTTAGGGTTTCTTTCCTATCAGCCAAGTCTTTAGGAAGTAGCTAGTGTCGAGCTCAAGATGAACCACTTTGCATAGGAACAACAAAGTCAAAGCAAATTTATGCTGCACTTGGTTCATGGAGAATGAAAACGAGAGGGATGTGAAGATCAACCTCTCTGCCCATAAGGCATAGTCCCATTTTGCTCCCCTAAAATAGCATAAATCGGGATTCTAACTCTACTAATTCTAGGTCTTCACAGTTTTGGTTATTACATATTTTGAGAAAAATTCCCAGCTAACTGAGACCTCCCTTCCGTAGGACAGACCCAAGTCACATCCACCGCACTTTCCTCTATAACTTTAGTTGTCTAATTAGTTCCTACCACATTTATGTGCGACATTTAAAATCAGCTTTATTAATTAAGCCTTTTAGGGCACAAATTTTGTTCATGTAATTTACAACACATACATAAAAACAAAACAAACAGTCCTTCTATCAAACAAGTTCCTTAGCTTATCTTTAAGTTAATCTTTGTCTCCTGCCCATACAAGAGAATTATGTATCCCTTCTGTCCAACAGAAGTACCCGGTCCAAATCTCATGGCACCAAAATTTCCATCCTTTATCTAGAATAGGATCTTCCAACGTCCCAGACGTTGGGCTCATGGGGATCTCCAACTCCATTCTGGACAAGAAAAGGGTGTCTAGAGCTCCACCTAACCCACAAGCGGCCTAGGAGTGAGATGCCATTTCCGTGGTTGGCCTTTTCACCACTCGACCATCGGCCTGTGAATCAAGCAGTGCCCTCTTGAGATAATCCGCGATGTAATCTTGGAGATGATCCATGCGTGCAAAATATCCTTCCTTAATTAATCCAATTAAAATTCAAGCACAATCAAAGCAATCAGTCCTAATATCACATTCTAGAAAAACATTCCTTTATTCCCATGGAAACTTGTCATTACAAACCCCTACCATGCATTTGCCATCAACACAAGCCTTGGAATATTTATCCAAATCACAATGCAACAATCCCTTGATTGAAAGAAAAACATTTAGGGTGTTGTTCAATCAACCAACAAAACTAATTGTATTTTTCCCAAACAATATAATAATAGACGCGACAATAATTTCATTGCATATTCACTCTCCCCCTTGGGGCCAAAGAGTAGAATTTACTTAATATTCCCTCCTTTAGCCTAAGGCATATGCTAAAGGTTCCAATACTATACATGATGTAAGTCCTATCATTCCAATGCAAATTAATCAATCTAGCAATAGCATTTATGCCTCTTCTCTAAGTGACAATTATCTTTTAGCATTTTTCTATTATGCAACATTTTTTTTCTAGGCTTTATCTTCCTTTCTCCTAAGGCAAGGAGTCGCATGTCATCGATATAAAGTTTACATAATTTCTCCCATGTATGTACCATGTATATGCATTTGCAAGCTTTAAAAAATATTATCCTCGATAAAGATTAATCAAAGACTCATCGATGCTCAATACTTTAGTGTCGCATATGTTGCTTATGCTATGCATGGATTCATCACATAGCAACTAGGTGCAATTTAACTCCCTTTGATACAAGCACTTTACAAACTTCATCTTTGAATATTTGAGATACGATTTATCCTTTTCAATGACCTATTCTAGGACCACAAGGTACGGATCCTAAACGCATCTCTTACAAGCATTAAAACAAGCATCTATCAATTTGAAAATACATTACTTACGACCGACACCGCAATTGGATTGATAGTGATGCCTTCGCTCGAAGCTCTGATGCTGGTTGTAGGATTGTCATCCACACACAAAATTCCTCACTTGGAGGCCATCGTTCGCAAGTAGACTCAAGAGATTAAGAAGGTGGAATAGATTTGAGATGGGAGAGTGAAAGAGAAGATGGTTAAATCAAGAATTGAGATAGAGGGAAATTGTGCATCCTCTCGGGGTAACTCTTCTCTCTCTCTCTCTCTCTCTCTCTCTCTCTCTCTCTCTCTCTCTCTCTCTCTCTCTCTCTCTCTCTCTCTCTCTCTCTCAAGCTCTCTCTCACAATCTCTTGGATGGGTATACTCTCTCTCTCTCCCTCTCTCTTTTAGCCTTTCAGGGTCTCCTTATGCTCTCTTGTGCCTCCCCATGCCTCATATTTATAATGAATTAGAGAGGAGGGGATAAGTCTAAGAACAAGAGTGAAGGGGCTTTTAGAAGACTCAGTGATCTAATGCTCAAATCATAAATCTAATGGTTGCATTGGCTCCAAAAGGGAGGTAAAACCCCAAGAAACTTGATTAGAAAGCTCTTTGTTCACTCCTTCTTTTCTCTGTTCTAAGTGATGTCTACTGCCTATAGACTGCGATCGCGGCATGCATGATTTTGCAAGTCACTTTTCTTTATTTTTCTTTTTATAAATTCTCCAAAACTAACTAAAAAATCACTTGTCTTTTCTTTTAAATGACTTTTAGTTCTATCTTTTTAGGATAATATCTAAAATATAATAGTTTTTTTTTCCCCCAAGAATCTAATATTTTTTGACCATTCAAACTATACACATTAATACTAGTGATTAATATGGCTCTTAAGTCCCGTTCACATTGTAATTTTTGTGAAGGGTGGCTTCAGTCCTTATCAATCCGAGAAAAATGTCAAATTTATGACTCTTGATTTTTTTAAATATATTTTTAATTGAATGAAAATTATTAGCTATTAATGCTAGTCAATTTTTACCTTAATTAGTCTTTAGTTAGTAATCTTACTAACTTATTAATTGACTAACTAACTTTAGAACTAACAAACTAACTTTTATTGCGTGGAAATATTACATTCTCCCCCCCTTAGAGAAATTGAGATGTCCTCATCTCAAGAGAAACTGGGGAAGACAAGCACTAATGGGGCTTATGACCTGTGGGTTAAGACCCACCATCCATCCGCTGCGCTACTCTTAATGTTTCAAGTAGTGCACTCATATTATTCGAACTAACCATAGGTACAAGAGTAGGATTTATTCTCAATTGTGTTACATGTCGATTAAGCTTCTAGGAATTTTAGCCCTCCTAATAAGGTTTAGTGGGCTCTAAATCTTCGTCTTCATCTGATTCGTCTATATATCCATAGAGTGCACCTGTGTAGCTTCATTTTCTTGGAGGCTCAATGTCTTTTGGACTTAGATCATGGCAATCTACTTGGATGTGTCCTAGCTCATTTCAATGGAAGCATTGACGGTAGGGACATCTCCTACAGATGTGCCCTATCTCTCCGCACATATGGCATCTCTTATCTTGATCTCCATAATCATCTTTGCTATAATTACCCAATTTAAGTTCTTGGACGATTGGATTCACTCGGAGTAATGTATCTTGCAAGTCTGTTGGATGCATTGCTTCAAGACGGTGGTTCAGAGGAATGTTCAAGCCATAGCAAAACTTGGATACTTGCTGTGAAATATCCATAGGTGGCGCATATTTTAGTAGGATTACAAACTTTGAGAAGTAAGCTTCTAGGGTTAATTCCAGTTGCTTGAGCTTGAAGAATTCATTCATCTTCAAGGTCTAGTAGGTTGGCGGAAGGTATCATCCGCGTACAGCATCTTTCAACTGAGTCCATATAACAGCGGCTTCAGAAATACCTTGATCTTTGCACCATTGCTTCCACCATAACCAAGCCTGGCCAACTAACTTCAGTTTTCCAATCATTGATTGATTCATGGAGGTAGTTCCCGAAGCAGAGAAATAGTCATCCATCATCTCAATCCATATCTCTGCTTCTGCTGCGACATCTAACCCATCTCCATCAAACTCAAGTGCCTTAATTTGCTTGAGAAGATTTTTCTTCTCTTGCATGTTAGCATTTGTGGGTGTAGAAGGTGCTTAACAATCAAGCCATACCACTCAGGTTATTTCTGTTTAGGATATGTCTATGAACCGAACATTAATCAATCATGTATCATCATGAAGTTTCGCTCTGATACCAATTGTAACATGTCCGCTTGTCCACTTGTGGGACACGTCTTAGCAGCCCATCGAGAGGGGAGTCTAAAAAGGGCCACCTGGCACTTGTAAGTAATGTCACAAGGTTTGCGATCTAGGTCTTCCTAAGTCTGCCCTAAAGCGGAAGTATCTAGCCGTTCCCACTTATGACTGACCTGAAATCAGGGTTTCTTTCCTATCAGCCAAGTGTCAAGGAAATAGCTAGCGTCAAGCTCGAGATGAACCACTTTGCATAGGAACAACAGAGTCAAAGAGGACGTGACTTGGGTCCCTCTTACAGAAGGGTGGTCCCAGTTAGCTGGGAACTTTTCTCAAAAGACGTAATAACGAAACTGTGAAGACCTAGAGTCAGTAGAGTTAGAATCCCGATTTATGGTGTTTTAGGGAAGCAGAATGGTACTATGCCTTATGGGCAGAGAGGTTGAGTTTTGCATCCCTCTCGTTTTCCATTCTCCATGAACCAAGTACAGCATAAATCCGCTTCGACTTTGTTGTTCCTACGCAAAGTGGTTCATTTGGAGCTCGATGCTAGCTACTTCCTAGAGACTTGGCTGATAGGAAAGAAACCCTGACTTCAGGTCGGTCCTAAGTGGGAATGGCTGGATACTTCCACTTCGGGGCAGACTTAGGAAGACCTAGATCACAAACCCACCTGTGACATTCCTTGCGAGTGCCAGGTGGCGCTTTCTAGACTCCCCTCTCAATGGGCTACTAAGACGTGTCCCACAAGTGGACAAGCGGACACGTTATAGATCTCCAATCAACCAAATGGGCCAAGCATTTGTAACCCTACCTCTTGTGTTCATTAATGTGTATGTCATGTTTTAAGTGTGGGGAAGTATGGATATGGGTCGTGGTTAAGTGTTAGGCCCCTGTTGATTAGTCAACCCGATCTATCTATGTCTTAAGTGTGGGGATGCATCCCTATGTGTCTTGGTTGCATAAATTTATAAACATCATATTAATCGATCCTTACATGATATCCTATTTTCTTTTTGTTCTATTGAGGTCCCTTCCTCAGCTACCTACCTATTATGACCTATTTTTGTGGTCGCCTCTAATCATGTTGGTTGTTTTCTCATTTTCTTGCTCCATGTGAATGAACCCTACATTTGCTACAATTGCAATATGATCTTACACCCCTATTCATCCCTTTGAACTCACCACTTTTCCTTTTCATAGCCCTCAATTTCAAGCCATAGTTTTCTAAGTTATTAATTTTTGAAGAATTTTCCGCGAGATTAGGATGTGTTTCCATGCGAACATGCCTTTTTTGTGTTGAAACTAAAGTTTGTTGTGATAGTCTAGATCTTTCCCTTTTTTAGAATACTTTTCCTTTTTATAGCCCGTCTTTCCAATGCACAGATTGATCGTTATTTATTTTTTGCATGTTTGTGGGTTTAGTTTTACGTGCTTTTTCCGTTTTGTCCATGTGAACACGTTCTTTTCTTGTCAGAATGGCAATCTATTTGGATAGCCTCGAGCTATTTATTTCCTCATATATCTTTCCTTTTTCTTCCCCCTCATTTTCACCATTTGATTTTTTGTTATTAATTTTTAATTGTTTTTCCTTACATGTTTTTTGTCCCTTTTTCCATGTGAAGACACCTTCGTTCTATAGGAATCATGTTCTGACTTGATAGCCATGTTGCCAACCATTCCTTGGATATTTTTCCTTTCTTTTTCCCCTTGTTCCAACTTACGGATTGTTTGGAATTAATTTGTGTTTAGATTTTCGAGTGTGTTTTTACTGTTTTTTCCATGCGAACCACCCCATTTTCCATTGGAACCATGTTTCAACTGAATAGCCCTCTCTAACTTGTCACTCTAAATATTTTTCCCTTTTACTACATTCTCTTCCCACTTTTTTTTATGATTTAGAGTTTTCTTTTTTCATTTTTTCCATGCAAACAGGTTCTATTCTCATCAAAACTACATTCTAATGTGACAAGCCTTGTTGTCCATCTCCTTATTACAAACAACTTTCTTTTTTCTACATTTCATTTTGACTGATGGATTTCTCATAATTAATTTTTGTGTGATTTTTAGTGGTCAATTTTTCATCCTTTTCCACGTCCATCCCCCTATTTGTTGTCAAATGCATCATACGCATTGTTTGTGTTATTTCTCCCATTGCCTTGCCAGTTTTGCTTTTTAGACATCTTCATCCGATACCCGAATCTATCTGACTTAATTTTTATATCAAATTTTTTATTTTTCACCTTCCACGTGTCGTGTGAACAGTCAATTTTTGCCTCGAAATGTGTGCCAATTGTTCGTTGTATTGCCTTGGCCCACACCTCCGGTTCTCCCTTGGCCCCGGCAATTCCTATCAATGCAAATTTCTTTTACGTCCCACCCGTGTTGGTACATGAAACAGAGAGGGGGGCACTACAAGATATTGGCCTCATACCGACGTTCAAAGTGATGCAAATGTTTATAATAAAAATTGCCCCCATCATCATTAAAAGCATTGACATAAGTGTCTCTACAAAACCGTCACTATTTAAATCACTATTTGTGTCGCAAATAGTGATGATTTGAAACATGGATAGCGACAGCAATAACGATGCTTGCAGTAAAATTAGCGACGCTAATAGCAACAGTTATAGAGGAAAAAATATTTTGTGGCCTACCACATATAGCACCAAGTGATGTATTGTTGAGATATCGAGCTCCACTCGTGATACGCCAGGGTGACCGTTGTGTATTTATGTCACCGACTTGTCAGTTGCAGATGGGGTTGGTACACCGCCCCTGAATAATAGCTACATGATAGCTATCCTTATCTACTCTAGTTCGTGGCTCAGCTAGTATGCCACCTTAGTTAGTTGAGTTTGGTTTGAGACCCATATATAGGGTTCTTCTATTTCTTTGTACTTGAGTTCTTTTGGCTTACACAACTAAGAAGAGGAAAACTGTTTTCAGCCTCCACCTCTGTGTGTATTCCCCCATTGTGTAAGCAAGAAAGCTTCATGCGAGTCTCCTTCCTTCTCTCCCACAATCTTGACATGGTATCAGAGCCTTGTTCGTGGTAAGGAGCTCAAGAAACCAATCCAAGCTCGCGGTGTTCTGGTAAGAGGAGCAGTGTTGCTTTCATTTTCTGTTTTGGGAGCAGATCTCTGCAGGTAGCACAGCCGGAAAGTGCAGGAGTGCATTGTCTCAGGTTGAGACGCCCTTCGCGGTGAAGCAAGAGGGCAGTATATGCTGCGGAGGAAGAGCTTTAGCTCTCGACGACCCTGTTTTTTTGATTTGAGGCCATTTCAGGGCCTGTTTTGAAGGCGGAAGTTTTCTGCACGCACTCAGGAAAAGGCCCTGTTTTATGCTGTGCGACCACTGTTCTACAAGTCGATGAAAAGTTACCACAGAGATTGCATCGTATGCTTGTGTGCAGAGACATTGGGAGTTACAGAATCATCCCTGTTGCCTGTTGATGCAAAATCGTCACTAGAAAGTGACTGTGTGGTCAAATACCACTTTCGCCAGTTTTGCAGATTTGCCCTTGTGAGGGTGAAGCTGTGTTTTTTGCAGTGACAGAATTTTTTGCAGTATTCTGTAATGGCATCTGATTCTCTCTCACAGATTGTCACTGAAAAGCTTGACAAGAACAACTTCCAAGCATGGAAGTTTAGAATGACGAATTTCCTTATGGGAAAAGGATATTGGGAATTTGTTGCAGGAAATGAAGAAGAACCAGTTCTTCCTGATGTTTCCAATCAACAGCAAATGCAGGCATTCAAAGCATGGCATGAGAGAGCCAGGAAAGTTATGTATTGGCTGTCTATCAGCATTTCAGACTCTATGATTGTGCATATTCAGGATGCAAGTACGCCAAAGGAGGCATGGGATACTCTGTCAAAGATGTATAGCACAAATACGCAAGCCAGGAAAATGCAGCTCAAGCAAGAGTTGCACAATGTGCAAAGAGAAAATATGAGCATCAATGACTACCACATGAAGGTGAAGAAGATTGCAGATGCACTTGCTTCCATTGGGTCACCAGTGGAAGATGATGATTTAGTTTCTGTGACCTTGAATGGTCTAGGAAAGGATTATGCACAGTTTCGGACATCCATCTCAGTTCGTGAAAGATTTCCTGATTTTGAGGAGTTGATTGCTCTTCTAATTTCTGAGGAGCAGAGAAATGGTGGTGCATCTTCTTCAGGAGGAACTTCAAAAGAAGCTGTCTTCTACTCAAATGCTGGAAGAGGTAGAGGCAGAGGTAGAGGAGGCCAATTTGGAGGCCGTGGTAGAAATCAGAATATGCAGCAAACTCAAGAAAACCAGTCCTATGGAGGAGGACGTGGTAACTCTAGAGGCAGGGGGAGCCAAAGAGGTCGTGGTGGATGGCAAAGAGGTCAAAATGCAAACAGTAATGTTGAATGCTACTACTGTGGTAAAATGGGTCATATGGCTAAAGACTGCTATAAAAAGCAGAATGACATCATAAATGGAAAACTGCAACAAGGGAATTATGCATCTTCTAGCAGACAGGGTGATGACAGAAATGAGCATTTGTTCATGGTGCAGCACATGAACAATTCTGTGACAAGTGCAGAAGAAAGCAATGATGTATGGTATGTTGACTCAGGTGCATCAAACCACATGACAGGTCATGCAGAATGGATGGAGGATGCAAGGAAAATGGAAAAACCAGGATTTGTGGAGACTGGTGATGATACTGCACATCCTATTGTGCAAATTGGAAAAATTCCCTTGTCTATGCAGGATGGGAAAAAGAAATACCTGTCCGATGTATTTCATGTCCCGAATATCACCAAGAATCTGGTTTCTGTCGGTCAAATGGTTGAGCAGGGCTTGCAGGTCAGATTTAATCCTCATGGATGCTTTGTTGAGGATATGAAAAATAAAGGTCGCTTGATAGCAAAAGGAAAGAAGAAGGGCAGAATGTTTACATTGGATGCAGACATGTCTGAATTGAGTGCAGCAATGTTTGCACATGGGACCGGTGTAGTTGCAGATATTGATATCTGGCATAAACACATTGGTCATGTTAATGTACAGCGACTTAAATCAATGCAGGCCCAAAATATTGTTGCAGGTTTGCCAAAATTCAAGGTTGCAGAAATGCATAAGGTATGTGAAGCCTGTCAGTTTGGAAAACAGGCAAGGAAACCATTTCCTAGACATGTTCAAGAGAGTAAGAAGCCATTGGAATTAATCCACTCTGATGTGTGGACAACTAAAGCTGCATCTCTTGGAGGCTGTCATTATTTTGTCAGTTTTATTGATGACTATAGCAGAAAAGTTTGGGTGTATTTTATGAAAAAGAAAAGTGAAGTTTTTGGGCATTTCAAAACTCTTAAAGCGATGGTTGAAAAAGAAACAGGCATGCAGATAAAATGCCTAAGGTCAGATGGAGGGGGAGAGTACCTCTCAAATGAGTTTGCAAGGTTCCTGCAGGAGCATGGCATAAAGTAGCAATATTCATGCAGTCATACCCCACAGCAAAATGGAGTTGCAGAAAGGAAAAACAGGCATATTGGAGAGGTGTCTCGTGCCATGCTCAATGAAAAAGACCTGCCAGATTTTTATTGGGCTGAAGCAGTTGCTACAGCAGTCTATATAATGAACAGGACTCCCACTGCAGCAATACATGGAATGACTCCAGAGGAGAGGTATACTGGTAGGAAACCAGATATTTCTCATTTGAAAATTTTTGGTTGCATTGCCTATGTACATGTGCCAGATGAGTTGAGATCCAAGTTGGATCCAAAAGCTGAGAAGTGCATCTTTATTGGTTACTCTCTGCAGCAAAAAGGGTATAGATGCTATAACTCTTCTACTCGTAAGTTTACAGTGAGCAGAGATGTTGTTTTTGATGAGATGAGTAGCTGGTATAAACCAGTAAATGTGATTGATGATGTAGATGCACAAAATGGTAATGCTGCACAGAATTCACAGCAGCAGTCACAAAATATTAGTGGACCTGGAGCGTCTTCTAGCAGTGGTTCACATTCTTCACCATGGACAGGCAGATTGAGATCAGGAGAATCTTCTCAAAGCAATGCAGATAGTGGTATGCAGGTATCACGAAAAGGAAAAGAGAAGGTTGATCAGCCCATGTTTGATGTGAATGCAGGTCACTCTTATGTGGATGGTGAATCCAGTGGCTCAGAACAAAGCATTGATGATGAGTTGGGTATTCCTTCTATTGTTACACCTGGAGTAAGGAAGACCAGGGATGTTTTGAGAGCACCTGGGAGTGAACCCACTTTGCGCAGGTCTACCAGAGTTAGGTATCATGTGGATAGGCTGAAATATGATGGATTTACAGCCATTCACTATGCATATATGGTCAAGGTGATACAGGAACCAGAACCCACTTCTTTTGAGCAAGCCATGGGAAAAGAAAAATGGGAGAAAGCCATGGATGAAGAAATGGATGCCTTGGAAGCAAATGCTACATGGGAATTGGTACCTTTGCCTAAAGGTAAAAATGCAATTGACTGTAAGTGGGTTTATAAGGTGAAGCACAATGCAGATGGTTCTGTGAACAGATACAAGGCAAGATTAGTAGTCAAGGGGTATGCACAAACATATGGCATTGACTATGAAGAAACATTCAGTCCAGTTGCAAGGATGGCAACTGTAAGAGCAGTCATTGCTATGGCTGCATCAAAGGGATGGTCTTTACATCAGATGGATGTAAAGAATGCCTTCTTGCATGGTGATTTGCAAGAAGAGGTCTATATGGAGCAGCCACCAGGTTATGTGCATGCTGTTCATCCTGAGTTTGTTTGCAGGTTGAAGAAAGCCTTGTATGGCTTGAAGCAAGCACCTAGAGCATGGTCTGACAAGATAGGACAGTATCTTGTCACTATTGGCTTTCAGATTTCCAAGGCAGATTTCTCACTTTATGTGAGAAAAACAGAGAAAGGTATTATGCTACTTGTCATTTATGTTGATGATTTGATTATGACAGGTGACAGTGATGAAGATATCCTTCATGTGAAAATGCTATTGAAGCAGAAGTTTGAGATGAAGGATTTGGGAGAGCTGCGTTATTTCTTGGGCATTGAGGTGATTAGATCACCAAGTGGGATACATCTCTTGCAGAGGCAGTATGGATTGGACATGCTGTCCAAATATGGGATGACAGGCTGTAAGCCTATTTCAGTTCCTTTGGAGGAGAATGTGAAGCTGAGCACAGATGCAGGTGAGCTTCTAGAAGACCCTACTATGTACAGACGCATAGTAGGAAGTTTGATTTATATGACTATTACCAGGCCAAATTTGAGCTATGCTATTGGATTGGTAAGTCAGTTTATGCAGGCTCCAAGGAAACCACATTTGGATGCGGCTAGACGCATACTCAGGTATGTGAAGTCCACATTGCAGTATGGACTATTTTATGAGACTGGGGTTCAGATACAGTTGCATGGATACACTGATGCTGATTGGGCTGGTAGTATTTCTGATAGACGATCTACCAGTGGATATGTGTTCTCTTTTGGGAGTGCTGCAGTCACTTGGAGCAGTAAGAAACAGCCTACAGTTGCCTTGTCGAGCACAGAGGCTGAGTGCAGGGGTGCAGCAATGGCTGCATGTGAGGTAGCTTGGTTGCATAAGCTACTTTATGATATGCATCAGTCTACAGATGAACCAGTTGTCATTTATTGTGACAACATGAGTAGTATACACTTGGCAAATAACCCAGTCTATCATGCTAGAACAAAGCACATTGAGGTGCATTATCACTATGTGCGAGAGAGGGTTTTACTAGGTCTTATTGATCTAGTTTATGTCAGCACAGAGGATCAGGTAGCTGACATATTCACGAAGGCATTGGGCACAGAGAAGCTGCGCAAGTTCAGAGACCTGCTTGGTGTGTAGGAATTGGGATTGAGCTCGAGGGGGAGTGTTGAGATATCGAGCTCCACTCGTGATACGCCAGGGTGACCGTTGTGTATTTATGTCACCGACTTGTCAGTTGTAGATGGGGTTGGTACACCGCCCCTGAATAATAGCTACATGATAGCTATCCTTATCTACTCTAGTTCGTGGCTCAGCTAGTATGCCACCTTAGTTAGTTGAGTTTGGTTTGAGACCCATATATAGGGTTCTTCTATTTCTTTGTACTTGAGTTCTTTTGGCTTACACAACTAAGAAGAGGAAAACTGTTTTCAGCCTCCACCTCTGTGTGTATTCCCCCATTGTGCAAGCAAGAAAGCTTCATGCGAGTCTCCTTCCTTCTCTCCCACAATCTTGACATGTATGATATTATACAAATGAATTACATGTTGGGTATACAATGGTGGTCAAGACGAGCGCAAAATCTACTTGAACCCACAAGACTAATACATAGAATAAGTACAAGACTAATGATGAAAAATCATGACATTACATGGAACCATGGAGAGAGAGGAGAGCCAAAACTAACATGAAATTCTAAGTAATTATCACAAGATATGATTTTATACAAAGAATGATAAGTACATCTAAGGAATAGTACATGCAAGATGCATGCACAGATCACAGGACCAAAAAAGAAGAGGGTTTGTGCTCCATGAATCCAAGCATGAGCCAAAGCTCGTCTTGATGCAAAGGAGCATTGAATGGACTCTGAAAAATAAACAACTACGCATCAGTCCACCATACATAATGCATTTTAAAAAAATAGTAACTATGAGGACAAGAAAGATGATTGACTTACTGGGCCACCATGTGCATACAATCTATCAATGAGTGCAGTGAGACCGTGTCTCTCTGCATATTGAGTTTCCAAGCCGGTGGGATCGCAGTTTGTGATGGAGTGCTGCAAAGAAAACAAAATATAACTATTAGAAATACGATTGTTAGTACAAGTGATATTGCAAATAAGAAAGTGAGAAGAACAAAAGAAAAACTTACAAAGTCCTCTAGATAATTCTTGTGGCCGCCACTCTTCAAATACCCATTTTTAATGGATTAGCAGATGAAGATGTGGAGCTTCACATCAATGAATTCCAAAAGTTAATGTTTAACTATCGAATTCAAGATGAAGGACACTTGATGGCTACTACAGTGTGGTATCATAGCCTAGAGGTTGGAACCATAACCACAATCAACTTATTCTTTGTGGCCTTTCGAAGAGAGTTTTCCCTTGAAATGGGAGGTCAGTATTGGCTACATGTCCTTAATATTACACGTCAAGAACCTCACGAGAATGTCTGTGGGTATGCCAAGAAACTGAAGGAGGTATTTTGTAAGTTGCAAACCTATATTCCTATTCTAGCTGTTGCTCAGTTGTAATACTTTTTGAATAGGCTAGACTTTAACATTCAAGTGCAGTTGAGCAGTGTTGCTCTTGCCAACATTGATACGGCTATTACACGAGCAAAAGAGGTAGAACAGCAATTACAAGCAACTTATGCCTCTAGGTCAAAGTGGAATTCGAGTTTAGGATTTGGAAATAGTTTAGCACTGACGAATGGAGGTCAAGGGATGTCCATGAGTCCTCCTAATGGGAGAGGAAGCATAATTCCAAATGTGTCCATATTGCCATCTCCTCCTAGTGTGACCATGCTTATGACTAAGTGAGATGGCTCCACCAACTTTTGGGAGCCCAACAATAAATCCTACCATTGTTCCAAGGAATCAATAGCCAATCCCTAATCAAGTGGTTAGACCAATAGAATGACAAGTAGACAATCACGGTTATGAGTCAAGTGCCTCGAATGTCCTTGGAAAAGTTAAGGATATGATGAAGCATTATACTGATATGATTAGCGAACACTATAGAAAAATAGTCGTTGATGTTCATTTCCTTAAGAAGTAGTAGAATTTGATAGGGAGTCGACACCTTGAAGAGGGTGGCCCCTCAAGATTCAACTGTAAGTGGTGTGGTGGCCAACATTTCCCTATGAATTGTCCAAATGTTAAATGTGACATATGTGGGAAGTCTGTCTATTTAGTTAGTACATGTTGGAGTAAGATTAGCTCTCTCCAACAAGGAAGTAAACAACCAGGTCTAGTTAATCATCAAGCACAAGGGAATAACCTCTAGGCACTGAAGCTTCTAATCTATGGGTTATTACAAGAGGTCAAAAGGGTAAAGAGGTCAACAAAGACAAGGCAAAACCTATCGAGGAAAACCCCAAGAAAGATGATAAGGGGATGCAAGTCCTTAATCCTAATATGGAAGGCGGACCTCTGAAGGTCATAGATGGTAAAGCCGACCCCAAGAAGGATAAGGAGTCACCAAAGAAGAAGGAAAAAGCCAAGAAAGAAGCACCAAAGCTAGTTCAAAGACCAAAGGAGAGAATAGTCTAGCGAGAAAAGGGAGCCCTTGCTAGATATCATGAATTTGACTTAGCAAGTTCTCTTTGCAAAGTTAAGTTAGATGTAAAAATTCTATAGTTAATTAAGTTATCTCTAGGAGTGCGCAAGGAATTTAAAAAGATTCTATACACTAGGTATATCATTGAGCCCTTAGGAATAGTGTGAGTAGGAGATGATTGGTTTGAGCATGTTGAAAAGCATTGTCCGAGGGTAGCAGCATATGTTGATGGAATATTAGTGGACCATGCTATTGTGGACATAGGATCCTCTGTCAACATTATGAATTCAGAATTAATGGAGAGATTGGGATTAGAAATAAAAAAATATGCCTTCACGATCCTCCAAATGGCTGATGACACTTTAAGACAACCTAAAGGTTGCATTACTAAAGTCCATGTGACCATTTCCAATGTACAATGCATTCTGGACTTTAGGGTCATAGGTTTGCAAGACGACCTAGCTATCAAGTATTACTAGGTAGGCCACGGATCTTACACCAAAGAGGTGAAGTTTTCTATATATTTTCAGTAGCCACAATGCATAGTATCAGCTACTGCTATTGAGCTCAAATTTGGGAGGAGAAATGGTATCATCCAATTGCCTTTGCTAGTAGAAAATTGGGGATATTTGAAGTTTACTATGCGTACATGGAGAGATTGTGCCTTGGAATTATCTTTGTGATGAAGAAATTTAGGCATTATATTCTTTATGAGAAGGTAGTATTTTTTACGGAGGCGGAAGGACTCAGATTGTTGCTAAACAAGTTGCAGCCACTTGACAGTTTAGCAAAGTGGTCGATCACTTTGCAAGAGTTCAATTATGAAATTAGGAGCAAGCCACCAAAGCTGCAGGGTATTGTAGAATGTCTTGTGGATTTTGGGGAGCCAAAGAAAATTCTGGCTGAGGGAAGTGATATTGAAGGTCTATTTAAAATCGATATAGCTTCCATCCCTTCCTCATATGCGGCTATAATACATTATTTATCTATAGGAGGATTTGGGGCTGCTTTATTGAAGTCTAAAAAGAGAAAGATCAAGCAACAAGCATTACGTTTTTCGATTATAGCACGTGTCTTATATCAGAGAGGAGTAGATGATATCTATCATTGTTGTGTAGTACCTGATGAGGTACCATTTATTTTTGAGGAGTGCCATGATTCAGCATGTGGGGGACATTTTGCTGGCTAGCTTACTACCCAAAAATCTCTATGTGCTAGATATTGGTGGCCATCAATTTTCCAAGATGCTTTCAGTTATGTCAAGCACTGTGATGTCTACCAAAGACACGATGCAAGGGAAAATCGTAGGCGATCTCTAGATCCCATTTTGGTTACGTTACCCTTTGAAAAATGAGGTATTGATTTTGTGGGACCAATAAACCCTTCATCAACTATGCGAAAGCAGTATATTATTGTGGCAACAGACTATTTTACAAAGTGGTTTGAAGCTCGAGTAACGATGAAGGAAAATGCTAAGGATACGGCCAGTTTCATTATGGAGCAAATTGTTTGCCGCTTCAGTCCACCTAAGGAGATTGTGTCTAATCGTGGAACACACTTCTTGAATAAGGTTATAGTGGCCCTGGTACTGAATCTCTAAAGATTAAGCACAATAATACTACCCCGTATAATCCTCAAGCTAATGGTCAAGTTGAGAGTACAAATAAACAATTGGTGGGAATCTTATCCAAGATAGTATCGGAAAGCAAGAACAACTAGGATAAGAAATTATATGTGGTAGTGTGGGCTTAGAACACGACATTTAAGAGAGCCACAGACAACATTCCGTTCAAGATAGTGTATGATGGGGAGGAGTGCATTTTTCCATTAGAAATAGAGCTCCCCATTGTGTGTTTTGCCCTCAATCATTCATTGGGAGACAAAGAATCATTACAGGAATGGTATACTACTCTGGCACATCTTAATGAGATTCGGTTATAGGCTTTACTACATCAAGAAGTAGGAAAGAGGAGAATCAAATCCCTTCATGATCTTCGGGCTAAGAAGTACAAATTTGCAAAAGGTTAATTGGTGCTATATTATGATGCTCGTTAGGAGCTCTTTCCATGAAAATTAGAACCTAAATGGGATGGACCATACAAGATTGTACGCTTAGGAAAGAATGGCTCTATAGCTCTTCTAGAAGATTTGCAGGGGGTGGAGTTTAAGTCTAAATTTAGCTTTAATAAGCTGAAGTCTTACTATGTGTAAGGGTTGACGTTGGCTTGGTGCCTATGCAAGTCCTTCAGGATTCAATTTTAACGTGTACTAGTTGAGCAGATGGGATGCATCATTCCCTATCTGGAGTATCTGTATCTTGAGCAATGTTACCACCAAGGTCAAGTGATCTCGTAGAGCAAAGGGTATCATGTTACTGAGTGGCAAGACGGATCCTTTACATGGGAAACTAAGGTCTACTACCACCATTGTCAACGAATTCTAACTAGCATTCCTATCGAGTTCAGCGAGGAAGGAGGGATTGTGCCTATTATACATCCTCTTTCTCGACTTGATTTTGATTATCATAAGTACAAGTGAGCTAATTATTATGGGGTGGACTATCAATGAAGCCTCGGTTTATACTCTATATTTTGACGGAGCTTCGAGAGGACCCGCTAAACACATGAGCATTGGTGTGGTCATTAAAGATTCCCGACATAGGGTTATCATGAAGATGGGAGTCTATTTAGGACCCTCTTTTACTAATAATTTGGTAGAATAAAAGGCCTTGATCATGGGACTAAATGTAGCTCAATGTGGTGATATCTGTCGATTATTGGTTCAAGGTGACTCGCAATTAGTAATCAATCAGCTAAATGGGAACTATAATGTGCGAGATCCCATCTTACGGATGTACCATTGTGCAGCCTTGGATATGTGGCATATCTTTGAGATGGTGACTTGTCAGTTAGTTCCTCAACAATGGAATCACTTTGCAAATTCCGTGGCTAACTGTGCTTTCGTGGAAGATGTCATTTTCAATTATAGTCCAAGGGAGCCGATGGTTAGTTTGGGTTATGAGTCAGGTAGCAAGTGAGCACCTTCTTACTCTATCATGGACACATAGGATTGTGTATCATCATATTCATCGGACACCTCTTGCTATTTATGCAAAGGGGTTAGCTAATAACCTGATGTACTTAGTGTAGGGCCTAATAGGCCTTATCCTTGGTCGATTTTGTACTTTAGTAGAGTAACATTAGGACTAAGGGATTGTTTCAATAATATGCTCTACTGAATGGTATTAAAATGTTTTATTTCTTTAGGCCAAGAGGGTCATCTCTGTTGAGTTCTAATGCTTTACTTCATAAGGCTAAGAGGGTCGTTCTGTTGGTTGTGAAATGTTATACCTCTTTAGGCCAAGAGGGCCATATGTATGTTTGGTGCAGGTATGCTTAATGGTTTTTGTTTTAGTGCTTGCATCACATAGGTTGGATGAAGTGTCTAGAGGGAGCCTTTGCTGTGTGGGAGCTTCTTGTGGCCATTCCAGGTGGTATCATCATCTTTTTGAGTTTTTTTCCTTAAGCTAATAATGCTATATGTGTATGTGGAGGTTATTTTCTTTTTGTTTGTGGGGACTAACAATCAAGGCATGAAGTCCTAAGGTTTGGTTAAGTATATCTGGGGGAGATTGGAGTAGTTGTCTACCTCTTGTTAGGACATTGTCAAGCATTAAAGACCTCTGATAGAGGGTAGTCCTTGTGACCCTGTCCTTTCTGCTTGCTAGGTAGCTATCGTATGAATCCCTGCTAGTGTGAGGTAGTTAGAGAAGCCTGTCAAATTAGCAAAGAAGAGAAAGTTTTGAATTTTTTATCAATAAAAAAATTACAGAGGTGTATAAAAAGAGGTTCTAACCCCTTCATAAGGAAAAAAAAAGGGAAAATTTTCTACAAGCAGTTGATTATCGCCTTGCGGAGGCCTGGTAGGTTCCTAGGCTGATGCCTTATCTTCCTAGGGGTAGTACCTAGCTGAAAAACAAAAGAAAAGGCAGGTTGAGGTGAAAATAAAAGTGAGCATTAAAAAAGGATTAAGTGTCACCTCGCGAGAGCTTGTTAGGTTCTTGGGTACCAAATTAGGACTTGAGGCCAATGCCCTATTCTCCTTGGATCAATCTACACTCAGCTCCCTCCTTTTTCCATGCCCAGGTATGAAACCTTGAAAGGAAATATGCTATAAGAAAAATATGATGGCGAGGCTATAGGTATCCTCGCCTAGTAGGAGGTCGACCACTAGGATGACCTCTTTAATAAGATTTTTAGCCAGTACATGTTAGAGAAGTTGATTAGCAACTCACTCTGGATTTCCGTTAGATTATGTTGAGCCTATCCCTTGTGGATTCTCATGCCCTGATTCTGTCAGGGGGTAAGGTGAGAGTTGTTCTTGTCCTTTGTTGAGTATATTTTTTGTGGCAGCTTGATGCTTTCTTCGATTGTCATTTGTGTAGATCAATTAGTGGGATTTGACTGATTGAGTCACCCTATCCTGTGTTGAGATATCGAGCTCCACTCGTGATATGCCAGGGTGACCGTTGTGCATTTATGTCACCGACTTGTCAGTTGTAGATGCGGTTGGTACACCGCCCATGAATAATAGCTAGATGACAGCTATCCTTATCTACTCTAGTTCGTGGCTCAGTTAGTATGCCACCTTAGTTAGTTGTCTTTGGTTTGAGACCCATATATAGGGTTCTTCTATTTCTTTGTAAGAGACTTCTTTTTGACTTACACAACTAAGAAGAGGAAAACTGTTTTCAGCCTCCACCTTTGTGTGTATTCCCCCATTGTGCAAGCAAGAAAGCTACAAGTGAGACTCCTTCCTTCTCTCCCACAATCTTGACATGGTATAAGAGCCTTGTTCGTGGTAAGAAGCTCAAGAAAGCAAGCCAAGCTCGCGGTGTTCTGGTAAGCGGAGCAGTGTTTCTTTCATTTTTTGTTTTGGGAGCAGATCTCTGCAGGTAGCATAGCCGAAAATTGCAAGAGTGCATTGTCTCAAGTTGAGACGCCCTTCGCGGTGAAGCAAGAGGGCAATATATGCTGCGGGAGAGGCCTCTAGCCCTTGGCGACCCTTTTTTTTTATTTGAGGCCATTTCGGGGCCTGTTTTGGAGGCGGAAGTTTTCTGCACGCACTCAGGAAAAGGCCCAGTTTTATGCTGTGCAGCCACTGTTCTACACGTCGGTGAAAAGTTACTGTAGAAATTGCATCGTATGCCTGTGCGCAGAGACATTGGGAGTTACATAATCATCCTTATTGCCTGTTGATGCAAAATCGTCACTAGGAAGTGACTGTGTGGTTAAATACTACTTTCGTCAGTTTTGCAAATTTGCCCTTATGAGGCTGAAGCTGTATTCTCTGCAGTGACAGAATTTTTTGCAGTATTCTGTAATGGCGTCTGATTCTCTTTCACAGATTGTAATTGAAAAGCTTGACAAGAACAACTTCCAAGCATGGAAGTTTAGAATGACGAATTTTCTTATGGGAAAAGGATATTGGGAATTTGTTGCATGAAATGAAGAAGAACCAGTTCTTCCTGATGTTCCCAATCAACAGCAAATGCAGGCATTCAAAGCATGGCATGAGAGAGCCAGGAAAGTTATGTACTGGTTGTCTATCAGTATTTCAGACTCTATGATTGTGCATATTCAGGATGCAAGTACGCCAAAGGAGGCATGGGATACTTTGTCAAAAATGTATAGCACAAATACGCAAGCCAGGAAAATGCAGCTCAAGCAAGAGTTGCATAATGTGCAAAGAGAAAGTATGAGCATCAATGACTACCACATGAAGGTGAAGAAGATTGCAGATGCACTTGCTTCCATTGGGTCGCCAGTGGAAGATGATGATTTAGTTTCTGTGACCTTGAATGGTCTAGGAAAGGATTATGCACAGTTCCGAACATCCATTTCCGTCCATGAAAGATTTCCTGATTTTGAGGAGTTGATTGCTCTTCTAATTTCTGAGGAGCAGAGAAATGGTGGTGCATCTTCTTCAGGAGGAACTTCAAAAGAAGCTGTCTTCTACTCAAATGTTGGAAGACGTAGAGGCAGAGGTAGAGGAGGCCGATTTGGAGGCCGTGGTAGAAATCAGAATATGCAGCAAACTCAAGAAAACCAGTCCTATGGAGGAGGATGTGGTAACTCTAGAGGCAGGGGGAGCCAAAGAGGTCGTGGTGAATGGCAAAGAGGCCAAAATGCAAACAGTAATGTTGAATGCTACTACTGTGGTAAAATGGATCATATGGCTAAAGACTGCTATAAAAAGCAGAATGACATCATGAATGGAAAATTGCAACAAGGGAATTATGCATCTTCTAGTAGACAGGGTGATGACAGAAATGAGCATTTGTTTATGGTGCAGCACATGAACAATTCTGTGACAAGTGCAGAAGAAAGCAACGATGTATGGTATGTTGACTCAGGTGCATCAAACCACATGACAGGTCATGCAGAATGGATGGAGGATGCAAGAAAAATGGAAAAACAGGATTTGTGGAGATTGGTGATGATACTGCACATCCTATTGTGCAGATTGAAAAAATTCCTTTGTTTATGCAGGATGGGAAAAATAAATACTTGTCCGATGTATTTCATGTCCCGAATATCACCAAGAATCTGGTTTCTGTTGGTCAAATGGTTGAGCAGGGCTTGCAGGTCAGATTTAATCCTCATGGATGCTTTGTTGAGGATATGAAAAATAAAGGTCGCTTGATAGCAAAAGGAAAGAAGAAGGGCAGAATGTTTATGTTGGATGCAGACATGTCTGAATTGAGTGCAGCAATGTTTGCACATGGGACCGGTGTAGTTGCAGATATTGATATCTGGCATAAACGCATTGGTCATATTAATGTACAGCGACTTAAATCAATGCAGGCCCAAAATATTGTTGCAGGATTGCCTAAATTCAAGGTTGTAGAAATGCATAAGGTATGTGAAGCCTGCCAATTTGGAAAACAGGCAAGGAAACCATTTCCTAGACATGTTCAAGAGAGTGAGAAGCCATTGGAATTAATCCACTCTGATGTGTGGACTACTAAAGCTGCATCTCTTGGAGGCTGTCATTATTTTGTCACTTTTATTGATGACTATAGCAGAAAAGTTTGGGTGTATTTTATGAAAAAGAAAAGTGAAGTTTTTGGGCATTTCAAAACTCTTAAAGCTATGGTTGAAAAAGAAACAGGCCTGCAAATAAAATGCCTAAGGTGAGATGGAGGGGGAGAGTACCTCTCAAATGAGTTTGCAAGGTTCTTGCAGGAGCATGGCATAAAGCAGCAATATTCATGCAGTCATATCCCACAACAAAATGGAATTGCAGAAAGGAAAAACAGGCATATTGGAGAGGTATCTCGTGCCATGCTCAATGAAAAAGACCTGCCAGATTTTTATTGGGCTGAGGCAGTTGCTACAGCAGTCTACATAATGAACAGGACTCCCACTGCAGTAATACATGGGATGACTCCAGAGGAGAGGTATACTGGTAGGAAACCAGATATTTCTCATTTAAAAATTTTTGGTTGCATTGCCTATGTTCATGTGCCAGATGAGTTGAGATCCAAGTTGGATCCAAAAGCTGAGAAGTGCATCTTTATTGGTTACTCTCTGCACAGCAGAAAGGGTATAAATGCTATAACCCTTCTACTCGTAAGCTTACAGTGAGCAGAGATGTTGTTTTTTATGAGATGAGTAGCTGGTATAAACCAGTAAATGTAATTGATGATGTAGATGCACAAAATGGTAATGCTACACAGAATTCACAGCAGCAGTCACAAAATATTAGTGGACCTGGAGTATCCTCTAGCAGTGGTTCATATTCTTCGCCATGGACAGGCAGATTGAGATCAGGAGAATCTCCTCAAAACAATGCAGATAGTGGTATGCAGGTTTCACGAAAAGGAAAAGAGAAGGTGGTTCAGCCCATGTTTGATGTGAATGCAAGTCACTCTTATGTGGATGGTGAATCCAGTGGCTCAGAACAGAGCATTGATGATGAGTTGGGTATTCCTTCTATTGTTACACCTGGAGTAAGGAAGACCAGGGATGTTTTGAGAGCACCTGGGAGTGAACCTACTTTGCGCAGGTCTACCAGAGCTAGGTATCCTGTGGATAGGGTGAAATATGATGGATTTACAGCCATTCACTATGCATATATGGTCAAAGTGATACAGGAACCAGAACCCACTTCTTTTGAGCAAGCCATGGGAAAAGAAAAATGGGAGAAAGCCATGGATGAAGAAATGGATGCCTTGGAAGAAAATGCTTCATGGAAGTTAGTACCTTTGCCTAAAGGTAAGAATGCAATTGGCTGTAAGTGGGTTTATAAGGTGAAGCACAATGCAGATGGTTCTGTGAACAGATACAAGGCAAGATTAGTAGTCAAGGGGTATGCACAAACATATGGCATTGACTATGAAGAAACATTCAGTCCGGTTGCAAGGATGGCAACCGTAAGAGCAATCATTGCTATGGCTACATCAAAGGGATGGTCTTTATATCAGATGGATGTAAAGAATGCCTTCTTGCATGGTGATTTGCAAGAAGAGGTCTATATGGAGCAGCCACCAGGTTATGTGCATGCTGTTCATCCTGAGTTTGTTTGCAGGTTGAAGAAAGCCTTGTATGGCTTGAAGCAAGCACCTAGAGCATGGTCTGACAAGATAGGACAGTATCTTGTCACTATTGGTTTTCAGATTTCCAAGGCAGATTTCTCACTTTATGTGAGAAAAACAGAGAAAGGTATTATGCTACTTGTCATTTATGTTGATGATTTGATTATGACAGGTGACAGTGATGAAGATATCTTTCATGTGAAAATGCTATTGAAGCAGAAGTTTGAGATGAAGGATTTGGGAGAGCTGCGTTATTTCTTGGGCATTGAGGTGATTAGATCACCAAGTGGGATACAACTCTTGCAGAGGCAGTATGGATTGGACATGCTATCCAAATATGGGATGACAAGCTGTAAGCCTATTTCAGTTCCTTTGGAGCAGAATGTGAAGCTGAGCGCAGATGCAGGTGAGCTTCTGGAAGACCCTACTATGTATAGACGCATAGTAGGAAGCTTGATTTATATGACTATTACCAGGCCAGATTTGAGCTATGCTGTTGGATTGGTAAGTCAGTTTATGCAAGCTCCAAGGAAACCGCATTTGGATGCGGCTAGATGCATACTCAGGTATGTGAAGTCCGCATTGCAGTATGGACTATTTTATGAGACTGGGGTTCAGATACAATTGCATGGATACACTGATGCTGATTGGGCTGGTAGCATTTCTGATAGATGATCTACCAGTGGATATGTGTTCTCTTTTGGGAGTGCTGCAGTCACTTGGAGCAGTAAGAAACAGCCTACAGTTGCCTTGTCCAACACAGAGGCTGAGTACAGGGGTGCAGCAATGGCTGCATGTGAGGTAGCTTAGTTGCATAAGCTACTTTATGATATGCATCAGCCTACAGATGGGCCAGTTGTCATTTATTGTGACAACATGAGTAGTATACACTTGCCAAATAACCCAGTCTACCATGCTAGAACAAAGCACATTGAGGTGCATTATCACTATGTGCGGGAGAGGGTTTTACTAGGTCTTATTGATCTAGTTTATGTCAGCACAGAGGATCAGGTAGCTGACATATTTACGAAGGCATTGGGCACAGAGAAGCTGTGCAAGTTCAAAAACCTGCTTGATGTGCAGGAATTGGGATTGAGCTCGAGGGGGAGTGTTGAGATATCGAGCTCCACTCATGATATGCCAGGGTGACCGTTGTGCATTTATGTCACCGACTTGTCAGTTTGTAGATGCGGTTGGTACACCGCCCATGAATAATAGCTAGATGACAGCTATCCTTATCTACTCTAGTTTGTGGCTCAGTTAGTATGCCACCTTAGTTAGTTGTCTTTGGTTTGAGACCCATATATAGGGTTCTTCTATTTCTTTGTAAGAGACTTCTTTTTGGCTTACACAACTAAGAAGAGGAAAACTGTTTTCAGCCTCCACCTTTGTGTGTATTCCCCCATTGTGCAAGCAAGAAAGCTACAAGTGAGACTCCTTCCTTCTCTCCCACAATCTTGACATCCTGTGGTCACCAATGAGAGTAGTTTTTAGAGACCTATCAAGTGCAAATTAGGAGGGGATTAGTGCAAATTTTAAGCCAGAATTTAAAGTCAACGAAAGTAGAACATGAAGATCCGACAATTTTAGAGACTAAGGAATATGAGAATGCAAAACTTCAATCGTTGCAATGGTTGTGGATTTTTAGTAATGTTTTCAATAGTTGGATTGAAAAGGGACAGTTTCTCGACCGTTCGAGATGTTGAGTCGGACATGCAAGATTTTTCGGATCTGAATTTGAGCACCAGACGAACGAGAGATGGGGAGCGGGACAGTGCCAAGTTAAAATGGCTAAAGTTAAATCAAAGTGGGCATGGCGCTTTGGGGGGACCAATGGTCCCCTTTAAAAAATCATGATAGGGGGGGGGCGGGTGTTTGAAACGGTGTTGTTCAGAATGTGCCACCCCCCTTGCGCCAATTTGTTGGAGGAGATGGCTATGGGGGCTCAAAAGCAAGCAATCAATCAGACAATGTCCATGATCTTCATCAATGTTTTGCTTCATATCACCGATTTTAGATCGAGGAATGGCTACCCAATGGTGGATCTGCAAATCTATTCTTTCTCTTTCCTCCCTCCTCTCTCCTCTTGAGGGTTGTTCACATGCATGAATCTATGAAAGAAAGGGAAGGAGTTGGATGCAAGATGCTAATGGAATAAATGTACCGAAGCAAAGTAGATCATAGAGAGAGTTGGAGAGAGTGTTAGCAGCCAAAAATGAGCAACAATAGTCTCCCAACCATTAAATAGGCACCTCCAAATCTAGGTTTCTATGCGTAAGCAATCATTTCATTTATTTCATAAAAGATGTTTGATGAAATCATTTGTAAATGGATTCCTTTGATTGAAAATGCTGAAATTTATCAAAAATCTTGAAAACCAAAAAACTTAGTCATTTAATAATTTATATTAAAATATGCAAAACTTGCAATTATGTGATTTTCATGAAAATGATAAAATTTTGGGATTTTTTGGAGATTTTGGGGTTCATATGGAATAGAAATGAATATAAAATCAATGTTCAATAATTATAATCAGTTCCAACTCATAAATCAAAAATATCAAAATTTGTATCCAAATAAATGAGGAAAAAGAGTAAAAAAATGAAAACTTTTAGTTTTTTTACACTAGAAAATTAAGAAAAAATATGTTTTATGTCCATGAATATATGGCATGGTTGTAGCATGAGAGATAAGCCTCAGTTCAACTGTGTCTTCATATTAAAGTTTGTTTTACTATTTTTTGCAATAAAAACGCTTGAGAAAACCTCTCTTTATACCTATCAACGAAGCACAACCTAAATGGTAGGGGCCAAGAGGGGATTTGATGCTAATTAGTTGAGGATAATATTGGAAATTTTGATCTATTTGTTTATGCACACCATATACGATGTTTATAAACTAAGATTAAAGGGGTCAAGCAATATGAGGATGCTCGGGGCTAACCCTTAGCAATGAAGCATGACGTGTAGACTGAAATCATTGAAAGACATGTTTGTTACACTGCACAATGATAATTTATGAATTATAAAATGTTTGAGCACTAGGGCATTCACAGTTGCATTGCGCATATCACATGGTAACTCATGGATGCATTGCAATCGGTTGCTTATACTTATGACCCACGTTAAGTTGTGAGATACCTAAGCTGTAGGTTTAGGCATTTGGGTTTCTTAGAAAATTGTTAAGTGAGAAAATATATTATCTCCTGGAACATTCTAAAATAAGAGTGAAGTTTGTGATGTCTATGTTATTTGTGTTAGTGGCACATCAAGGGGCCAATCCCCAAGGTATAGGAGAGCTGCATTGGGACCACGACATTCAACCAGAGGGGTGCATCCTTCTATTTGTGATTACGAGGTATTTTATAACGATCTATGTATAGGGACTCCCTCTGAGGAGTAGGAAAAGAGTTAGCCGTTGGACTATAGTTCAAAACAGATGCAAGATTCATGATAGCAGCTAGGGCAGTATGTCTCTTATACGCTCCTAGCCACGAGGCTGAGGGGGTGTGGTTTTTTTAGTATAGAGAGGCATGGCTAGTGCTTATAGCCAGTGTTGGGATCATTTTAGGTCCCGATAGTGGCCCAACAAAACTCCTGAAGAGACTCAATAGATGCATTTGTCTGGGTTGAGAGAGATCCCATACTCTCAACATCTGTCAAAGCACTGCTCTTGGTGTCCCCAATGCTCACGGATTAGGCTATAGACATAGAATCCATCTAGATATACCTCAATGAAATCATATAGACAAATTTGGAATGTGGCCATCATCACTAGTTAGAAGGTAGCAAGAGCATTACAGAACCCAAACGACATCTTTTTGTAAACATAGATTTACCATTCTATTGTAAAAGTTGTTTTGGATTGATCTTCTTTTGCGATCTGGACTTGGTTATATCTAGTGAATTTACCAAGTTTTCCTTCAATAGGTCATGTAGGATTGATAGTTCCTCTTTTGGAAGACTGGCTCCCACCTTCAGTAGACATTCAATATCATCTGTATCCATGAAATTTAATTTCTTTTCACCTTCCACTTCGCAGAAGGTTCCACATACTACTTCTGGATATAGATACGACTCCTTCAAGAGAGTGGTCTCCTCTTCTGATGCTCCATTGGAACTGACTTTCTCTTTCAATGAGGACTCTACTTGCTCCTTGGGATGCTAAAATGGTATTAGGGCTATTTTGGGTTTGTTTTAGGAATTAGTTACCTCTTGGCTCGAGGACTCGTCTTCCAAGGATGCCTCCAAGAACGTCACATAATAGGAGCCATCTCAATTCTGTTTGGGCTATAGGACTAATGGTTATTGGCAAGGTACATTGTCATCATCCTCTCTTGAGAAGGGTGAATTTGGGCGACAAGCACTACTACTGAAGGAAGGCTTATTCTACTTAATCCATTTCTTATGGATACTTTTCATTAAATACGACTCATTTACTAATCCAAAGGATACCAAAGTCATTTCTCCTAATATCATGAGATCTTTAACTTTTGTAACCTTTGGGACTTCCTCCTTATTTGTATTCTCTTTAGGATGGATAGATCCTTACATTTTGCTTTCATCATCGTCTTCTACACTGTCATCATCGTCCTCTTCAGGCTCTATTTCTACCTCTGTAGGGGTTGTGTAAGAGAATAACATATTCTTTATTGTACCCTCTACCTCTGCTTTTGCATTTATCTTTGCTTCTCTCTCTCTCTCTCTCTCTCTCTCTCTCTGGCTCTGACCCTGCTTCTATCTATGTCTTTGCTACGGCCATGTAACAGGGAGAATAGTACATCCATATCTCTATCTCACTATCAAAGGTGACTTTTGAAGTCATTCCTAGGTCAGGCAGGAGGTATTTACCCATTGACAATGACTTTTCTTCTTTCGGGAGTTAGCTTGCAATGCCTAATTGTTAGGGGCTATGCCTCTGTTTTCTTGGGAAAGATATGTTTGACAGCTTCTTTGTCTCCTTATGTGCCATCTGTAACTTCGTTGGAGGAATCTGTTAAGACTTCAATGCAAGTGGATCCATTACATTTTTGCGAGCCATACAACTTCAACAACACTTTTGAGAGCGGAGTTTTGAGCTCGAGATGTGCCTAAAATTTGCCAAAAATTTTGGAATTTAGGGAAAAAATATTAAACATCAAAGGCAGCAGCTCTAGCTAGGACGATTTTAAGCACCAAGTGAAATACAACTCTTAAAAGGTGCCCGAGTGACACTTGTCGATTTTTGATAATTTTTCAGACTGCCGTGCAGGTTGTCAGGAGTTGCCAGCCAATGCGGGATGTCAAGCCAGATGCCCAAAAATTTACAGCACTCAAATCGGAGCCCGGACGGGGAAATGGCCACAAGATGAGCAAGATTTGAAAAGGTGGACTTATTTTGGGCCAAATGGGATGTGCCTTTTGGAGTCTTTGACCCCCCCTTCAAAATTTTAAGCATACAAGATGAAAAAACGTGGAGAGAGAAGATGAAGAAGGTGGAGATGGAGGCACCAACATCACACCGAAATTTGTTCCCTCTCTCATCATTGGGTTGATGGCAGGTTACAAACACCCTATCCAACCGATGATACCCCTGATCTTCTCCCTCTTTGCCGGTCTTATCGCCTGTCTTCGCCCGTGAAATGGCTGTGGGAATGAGAAGAACCAAATCTAGTCTTTCTCTCTCCTCCCTCTCTCTCCCTTAAGGGGCTGTTCTTGAGTGCAAGAGGAAAATGAAGAATGGTGAAGGAAAGCTTGTTCGGTTGAGACCGGATTGCGTCCGGATCAATGTAGACATGAAGATTGCTAATTTTGAAGATGCTGGACATTGAATGTGGGCTGGCCCGCAGTCCCGTACCAAAACCGAGATCCAGAGACACAAAGTCTAAGCAGTAATTCAATTTTTATGAAGGAAAAGTGAGTTTTTATGCTATTTGGTTGATGGAAGATTGTTCTCATGGGCTGATATATGCATTATGATGTTGTTTGCTATGAGTTTGATCAGTTTATGCTCTGAAAATCAAAAAATCGTAAGAGATATGGCCGTAAAAGTTTAAGGGGTAAAAATGGGATTTTTTTGCAAAATAAATGGGAAATATGAGACATAACATCTACAAAAACCTAAAATTTTGCTGTCAAGGAACCTAAGGGCCACAGGCCACAATCAATCTTAATTTCTAGTCATTTTTTATGGAAGAAAATAGAGGAAAAATACCAAAAAATGGTGAAAAATGGATTTTAAATGGGAGAAAATTAGAAAACGATAAAAGAAAAATTCCAGAAAATTACATGTGTGCTTGTGCAATGTATAATGAAGGTAGAGCATGAGGTTGGCCTTGGTTTACCCTTGTTTCTATGTTTCTGTCCGTGTTTATCGCTTTCTTTATAAAGAAATACACATAAAATGACTCTTCCATCTATCAACGAATGCAAAACATTAAATGGTAGGGTGAGAGGGGAGGTTGAGCGTCAAAGTATAATCTTAAATCTAATTTATGTGTTTCATCGTGCCTATAGGACATTGTTTTAAAATAAAGGGAAAGGCAGCATGAGTGTAAGGCTCGGTGCCTTGTCTCATTACATAAACGTTAGCATGGAGATCGTGAAAAGATTGGTTTCGCACGATGCACAATGCTAATTTTCTATTGTTTGTGCACTAAACCATTCACATTATGCACTATGCATGGTTCATGGTATCAAAGGAAAAGCTCCTGGACTGCATAGCAATTGTTTTCTTAGGACTCTAACCCACGATTGAGAGTGTGCGGTTATCCCTTGCCGTAGAATAGAGGGTCGGTTTCCTAAGGGACTGTGAAGTGAGGAAACATGGTATATCTCCTAGAAATAAGAGAAATATAAAAGAAAGGAGTTTGTGTTCGATTGTTTTATATGTTGAGCAGCGCATCAAAGGGCCAATCCCTACGATATAGGAGAGCTGCAATGGGGCCATGGTGTTTCTACCGAGAGGTTGTCTCCATGTATGTGATCATGGCATTGCTAATGTGTATGGGTTCTCCCTCTGAGGAGCTTATGGGAAGGGAAACGTTGGACTATAAACTATAAACACATAGATTAAGCTTTAGGGCAATTTGTCGTTTAGCATTAGATTGACGCTCCTGGTCCGCAAGGCCATGAGGGTGTTTGTGTGTTATGACCATGAGGTCCGGCTAGTGCCATAGCCAGTGCTGGCCCATTTTACGTCCCATCAGTGGTGCATTTGTCGGGAGCTACCTATAAGTGGTGGTTCTCGAATCTAGGGTTTTTAGGGACCAAAAAGTTGGTTTATGTCCTCTGACAAGAACCGTCAAGCCAAAATACAAAAAGTAGAACATGCTGAGAGGGCTAGGCGGCAATTAGAGATCGTAAGTCATTATTCTCCTCAAAGGAGTAGCCCGATACGCATAAGAGGCAGTGGTCTTAGTAACCCAACTGCTCCACATAGTCCTCTAAGTGCAGGAGGAAGCACAAGTTCTTCCTCTTTTCCACCAAGTCAACCCACTTCAAGTGGGGGTGTGAGTGCATCAGTTCAAGCTCCTATTGTTAATCCGATTGTCACCATGGCACAACCCATTGCAATTCCTGCAAGGACGCCAGATTTGCCAGCTTTAGGAGTTCCTTTTCCCATTTTTAATGGGTTAGCTGAAGAAGATGAGAAGTTTCACATTTGTGAATTCCAAAGATTAATGTTTAATTACCGCATCCAATATAAGGGACATCTCATGATGTTCTTTAACATGACATTAAAAGGAAGGGCTACGGTATGGTATCATAGCATAGATTCTGGAACCATAACCACAATTGACCAATTTTATGCAGCTTTCCAAGGAGAATATGCCCCTGCAAGAGGTGGCCAATATTGGTTTTGTATCTTGAATGTAATACGCCAAGACCCCCATGAGAATGTGAAAGCCTATGGCAAGAAGCTTAAGGAAGTGTTTCGTAAGTTACAAACTTACATTCCTATTCCGCCAGCTGCCCAATTGCAATACTTCTTGCATGGATTGGATTTCAATATTCAGGTGCAATTGAGCAGTGTGGCTTTGGCTGATATAGACACCGCTATTACACGGGCAAAGGGAGTAGAAGCACGATTATAAACGGCCTACTCCTCTCAAATAAATGTTAATGCGGGTTTAGTACCTGGAGGCAATCTACCGTTGACAAATAGAAGTCAAGGGATGCCTATGACTAACCCTAATGGGAGAGGAAGCATGGTTCAAAATGTACCTTTGTTACCAGCCCCTCCCAATGTGACTATGCCTATGGCAAGTCAGTTGGCTCCACCAAATGTTGGAGGCCAAGTTTCGAACCCTAATGTTGTTCCTGTGAGTCAACAACCAATGCCAAATCAAATTGTTAGGCCAATGGAACGACGGGTAGATGATCGAGGCTATGAGTCGAGTGCATCTAATGTCCTTGGCAAAGTTAAGGATATGATAAAGCATTATACCGATATGTTTTTCAAAAAATATCGAAAAATAGCTGTTGACATCAATTTCTTGAAGAAGCAATAGAATCTGATAGGGAGTTGATGCCCTAAAGAGGGTGGACCCTCTAGATTCAGCTGTAAGTGGTGTGGTGGACAAGATTTCCCTAGAAACTGTCCAAATGTTAAATGTGATATTTGTGGGAAGTCGGGCCACTTAGCTGCTACCTGTTGGAGTAAGATTAGTTCCCTCCAACAAGGGAGTAAACAACTAGGTCCAATTAATCATAGAGCGCAAGATAATAACCTGCAACAAAATGATGGGCCAAGACAAATACTGCAAAGGGGAAAAACCAATATAGAAGGGTTGCCACAAGGTAATGGAGTTAGCCTTATTGAGGTTGTACACATCAATGACGCTGAAACCTCTAACCTAAGAGCCGTGACAAGAGGCCAAAAGGCTAAAGAGGTTGACAAAGATAATGTAAAACCGATCGAGGGAAACCCTAAGCAAGGGGATAAGGGGAAACAAGTCCTAAATCCTAGTGTGGAAGGGGGACCTCTAAGGCCTGTATAGAAAAGTTGATCCTAAGAAGGATGAGGAAGTGCCAAGAAAGAAGGCAAGAGCTAAAAAAGAAGCACCAAAGCCGGTCCCGAGACCAAAAGAAAGAATAGTTTGGCGAGAAAAGAGAGCTTTGGCTACCTATCATGATTTTAATTTAGCAAGTTCTCTTTGCGAAGTTAAACCAGTGATCAATATTAGAAGCATAAAAGCTAATATTGACAAGATACTCCCCGATCTTGTCAGGCCATACTCTAGGTGCTTGATTTAGCCTATAAAGGGCCTTCTTTAACCTATACATATATGTGGGATGCTCTAAATCCTCATAACCTATTGGCTGCTCCATATACACCACTTCTTGCAGTTCATCATGCAAGTAGATATTCTTTACATCTATTTGCTACAAACTCCAACCTTTGGTTGCTACCAAAGCAATCGTACATCTAACAGTTGTCGTCCTAGCAACTAGATTGAATGCTTGTTCATAATCTATGCCATGTGTTTGAGCATAGCCTTTTGGAACCAATATAGCCTTATACCTACTAATAGAACCATCTATATTATACTTAATTTTGTAGACCCACTTATAGCCAATAGCTTTCTTCCCCTTAGGCAATAGTACTAGACCCACTTATAGCCAATAGCTTTCTTGCCCTTAGGCAATGGTACCAAATTCTAAGTCTTATTGGCCTCTAATGCATCCATCTCCTTATCCATTAATGTATCCCAATGAGCATGACCAAAAGCATCCTTAAGACAAGTGGGCTCATCAACATCCTCAACCTCCTTTATCATATAAGCATAATGAGGTAGTGAGCTACATAACCTTCAAAACCAAATATTTACCTACGTACCACTAGATCACTTAATGGAGCCTTTACATTACCATGTGCTCTATGTACACTTGGTGTCCTAACTGAAGAAATACCAAGCTCATCATCCAAAATCTCTAAACCATTGGAATCTCCATCAAACCCCAAATGACTAGCAGATGCATCATTACCATCTGATACTTTCTTATTCCCTTTGTCTTTACTTGCAACACTTGTAGATGCATCTAACGTGTGAGGTTGCTCCTTAGTCTCCCAAACCAAAGGCTAATTGTAGATGTGGTACTAGATGATGTTTTTGGTCCACTAAGGCTCCATGATTCTTGCTTTTCTGTCTGTACATAACTATCATGATCATCATCATTATCCAATGCATCACCACCAGATGCATGCCAACTGCTCCTCTCATCAAAAATAATATCCTTGCTCACTCTAAACTCACCTATGATAGGGTTATAACAACAATACTCTTTCTACTCTAAAGAATATCCAATGAAAATATATTTTTTAGCCTTTGAATCAAGCTTCTTTTGTAGCTCATCTAGCACATGAACATATGTAATCCAACCAAACACTTTCAAGTATGACACATAGGGCTTCTTGCCTATAAAGCATTCTTCATTTTGGTCATCCCATGAACTACAACTATGGGAGTTCTATTCATAATATAGAAAGCAGTATGAACAAATTTAGACTAAAAATTTTTTGGCAAATTCTTTTCAAACACATCAATGCATATGCAACTTTTGCAATATACCTATTTTTTCTTTCTACAATCCCATTTTTCCTATGGGTTATACCTACAAGTAAACTATCTCTTTATCCCATGAGTTCTCAAAAAGTCATTGAACTCATTAGAGAGATACTCTCCCCCTCCATCTAACCTCAAGTAGTTAACTTTCAATACTATTTTTGTTTCAACAGTAGCCTTGAAAGCTTTGAAGTGCTCAAACACATCACTCTTTTCCTTCATGAAATACACCCACAAATTTCATGAACAATCATCAATAAATGTAACAAAATATTTGTTATCACTAAGAGATATGTCTTGTGTAGGCCCCCACATATTTGTATGCATAACATCAAGTATATTCTTACTCACATCTCTATCATGCGAAAAAGATTATCTTGTCTACTTACCAAAATGACATGCTTTACACACTTTATGAAATTTTGTAACTCTAAAAGCAGGCAACTCTATAACCAACCCTTTGGATTGCATTACTTTTAGTCTTTGTAGATTTGTATGTCCAATATGTTTGTGTCATATTTCAATGTGTGCAACCAGTCATTTGCCTTTAGCATACATAGCAAGAATTCTAGTCTCAAAAGTAAACATGTGCACAACTCTACTTCCTTTTGCGACCAAATTGTACTTATCATTGAACTCTTTACGAAACAACCTTTTGCATTAAATCAAACTTGTAGTTTTTACTCTGCTATTCGACTAACAAACACTCAATTCTTTGTGATGGATAACACATGTAACACATTTGATAGACTCTTTGTCTGACTATCATGCAAGGACAAATGAACTTTTTCAATGTGTGAAATTGGGTGGCACAAATCATCACCCATCTGTACATAACCTGGATTTTGTAAATCCTGCATCTCTCCAAACCATTCAGCATGGCTAGTCATATGATTAGATGCATGGCTGGTCAGATGATTAGATGCACCTGAATCAACATATTATACATCATTATGTATCCTCTTTCTTGTAACAAGATTCATCATATGTTGAATAACAAATAGATGCTCATTTTTCTCTTCATTCTGTTGCATGTCACCCTATTCTAGAAGTTTTCTACAGCTTTTTAGGATATTTATAAGAAATAATCTCCAAAATATCAAAAATAGGCTAAACTTGTCCAAAAATCTAGTATTTTTGAACCATCCATACTATGGACACTAGCACTAATGATTATGATGACATTGACTCTCTAGACCAATAAGAAAGTCGGATGATGATGCACTCCAAAGTTTTTCACATTGTGTCCGTGTAGTGGCACGACATCCACCCCCTCTGAATCTGCACATCCTCCAGTATGTGCCAAAATCCTAGTTGTCACTAGATTCTAGGTCCTCCTCATTCTCTACAACCATATCCTTTGCTTCTTCATCTTCCATGTCTTCTTGGCTAGCCCCTATACCATGGCCACTATTTTCTTCCAATCCTGACAACTCATAGGCAGTAGATTCCCACCTCTTGAATAATTTGATTCTTTTCCCTGCTATCGGAAGTTTTATGGTTGTCCCATCCATCTCATTTAATGCATAAGTAGCATTATCAAATACATGTCTTACCACATAGGGTCTAAACCATCTTTTGGAAACTTTACGCATGGCACTATGCTGGTTGTCTAAACTGCTATCATAAACCAATACCCAATCCCCATCTTGTATGGTTCTTGGATCAATCTATGTCTTTTGTCAAATTATTTCTTGTTCTGTATCCTTGCTACCCTTAACTGTCAAACTATTTCTTGTTATGTATCCTTGCTGCCCTTAACTTTGCAATTGTTGTCTCTATGTCTTTGTTGGAGGTAAAGGTGCATCCGCCTAGCTGCCCATGTATTACTACACTAACAATACCCGACAATGCACACTGCAGGTAGCGGCCGCCCATCACAGTCACTTATTCTTTATTATTTTAGTGACAGTTTGAATAAAGGAAGGCCCGGCCACACATTGTGGTTGTTGGAGTTCCCACTTTGAGTTTCACTCTTTCTCTTGCTCTTGCTCTCCATCCGCCATAGCTCTCACCACCAAGCTTCTTTCTCTTGGGTTCCACTTCCCTTTCAACTGGTATCAGAGCAAAGGCATTGGAGCTTGCCTGGCATTCTCTTCAGCTTAGATTTGAAGAGCTTCAACTCGAGCTTCAATGGCAGCCATGGCACCTTCATTTGCAGGTATGTTTTGATCTCCCACCTCCTCCTCGAGCTTTCGGACTTCCATTGGCACCTTCCAGGGCTGCATCGGAGTCCCCCTCGACATTGCCAAGTGCTTGAGAGCACTGTTGAAGGCCCCTTAGTCCCCCAGGAATAGCCAGTGCAAAATGCAGTGCATTTTTAGGGGGCTAGGCTGATCTGTTTCTGGCACTTCTCGCTTCTTCCCCAACTTCTCGGGCACTCTTGGCAACCTTTCCGATCATTGTTGGACTCCCCGATATTAGTTCTTGGCTCCCGATGATCGATTCGAGTGCTTCCCCCTTTAGCTATTGCTGTATACACAGTCCCAGGTTTCTCAAAACAAGGTAGCACTTGACATTTACTGTTTGATGCTTCTTGACATCGCCCATTTGATGCTTATTGATGCACAGTGATGCTCGATGGTATGGGATGCTATGTCTATGCTTTGGGACTGATCTGATAAAAGGTCCAAAGCTAGTCACTAACCAACTGCTCCAACACGGCCAAACTAAAAAGAACTATCAAAGAGGTTGCCCTAAGTGGTGGTCTGAACTACCTACCTAACTAAGGACAACACAACCAGGAGCTCCTACTAGGCGAGGACTCCTATAGCCTGATCAAGAAGTATTTTCTTTCAACACATTTCTTCTTTTAGGGTTTTTATGTTTCCATACTCGGGCATTAAAAAGGAGGGAGCTAAGTGTAGTGACCCAAGGAGAACAGGGCATTGGCCTTAGGTCTTGTCTCGGTTCCCAAGAACCTACCAAGCCCTCACAAGGCGACACTTAATCCTTTTCTCACGCTCACTTTTATTTTTGCTCCAACCTTCCTGACTTTCTTCTTTTCCAGCAAGAGGCCACCCCTAGGAAGACAAGGCATCGGCCCCGGGTCTGACTCGTCCCCAGGAACCTACCAAGCCTTCACAAGGCGATGACCAACTGCTTATAAATTTTCCTTTCTTTTCTTTTTGATTTTTATAGGGGGTTAGAACCCCTTTTTACACACCTTTGTATATATTTATTTTCTTTAAGATATTCAAGGTTTTTTTCATCATCATTATTTTTCTTCTAGCAGGCTTCTCTAACTGCCTCACAACTAACAAGAACTCCTAGAACGGCTGCCTAGCAGGCTAGCAAAACAGGGTCACTAGAACTGCCTTCTAAAACAAGTCTTTCGATGTCTGGCAATGTCTTTATAGGAGGTAACGACTACTCAGACCTCCCTCAGCCATACCTAACCTAAACTTGGGACTTCATGCCTTGGACGCCGGTCCCCAACAAGAAAAGAAAATTCCCTACAAGCACACAGACACATATAGCATAAAACACGTTACTCATAAAGGAGAAATATCACCTGGATAGGGCCACGAGAAGCTTCTGCACAACAAAAGGCTCCTTCCAAGCTCTTCTTCCGAACCTGTCTAGAATAAAACTAAAACAAGAAACTATTAACCGCACCTATACTAAAAAGACAACTGGCCCTCTTGGCCTAATAGAATAAAGCACTTCACTACATCGGCCCTCTTGGCCTAATGAAATAAAACATTCAAAACCTCGCAAAACTGGCCCTCTTGGCCTAACGAGATCAAACAGAATAGCACCTACACATCCCTCCCCAAAATAGCACAAATATACAATAATATGCTCCTTTCTAAGGAGGAAAAACACAGAGCTCGCAGCCCTAAACTAAATGCATAAGGTTATGACCTATCCCTCCTTCATATATAGCAAGAGGCGTACGCATAACATGTTGTCTAATCAGCCTTTGGGTCCAGGATAACAACAGTAGATTGGTCTCGGCTACTCTTTGCATCACCCATATCAACCATCGTCTGCCATATATTGCATGCTTTGATAACATTCCCCATAAGCGACCGGGTCCTGTTTCATCATTGAAAACAATATCCAAACTAGGATCACAGTTAAAGAAAAGGTCTTCTTCATAAGCAAGATTTGCCAATGAATCCGCAAACTGATTCCAATAACGTGGAATCAGCTGAAAGACACTCTCTCAAACTTCTCAAGTAGGGTCATCGCAATTCGATGATACATACAAAGAATGGGATTCCGCACTGTGTATGTCCCATCTAGTTGATTCAGGATCAATTGGGAATCCCCTTTTACTAACAACTACCAAGTACCACCTTGTTTGGAAATATGTAGTCCCATAATCAAGGCTTTATACTCCTCCATATTGTTAGTGAATCCTACCCCGAGATAAGCAGCTAACCTCATCGTAACTCTACATCGGGGATCTCGGATTACTACTCCAACACTCCCTTTTTTTATTAGGGCCCCTGGATGCTCCGTCAAAATATAATGTGTACGTCCACAACGGGTTTACACAGCCGGCCATCACGAACCTCTGTTTGTAATTATGATAGTCAAAATTCAATATGTTTAGAGGATGAACTGACGGCTCCATCCCACCTTCTTCATTGAACTCAACAGGGATACTTGTCAACAGTCGTAAGCAGTGATGGCAGAAGACTTTGATCTCTCACACAAAGGTTTCGTCTTCTTGCTCAATCACTTTGTATCCTTTGCTCCACCAGATAAGTTTCCCCTGATGGTATCTTTGCTCTAGATATGGGTGCTCCAAATAAGGAATTAACCGCCCCATCAACCAGCTTTAGGCTCTTTTGCGGTCTCAAATCATCCCCAGCATGGACCTGCAATGTATTTTCTTTATATTAGCATACTTACAAATAATAAGGTTTAATCTTATTAAGATTAACCTTATTTTTAAAGTCTACTCCCTGCAGATCAGCTAATAGAGCCGTAGACCTATTTTTCCCTATCCTAACAATCTTGTAGGGGCCATCCCATTTAGGTTCCAGCTTCCCTGGAAGTAGCTCCCTACGTATATCGTAGTACAGAACTAATTGCCCTTTTTTAAAGGTATACTTCTTTGCTCTAAGGTCGTGCAACTACTTCATCCGACGTTTGGCTACCTCCTGGTGTAATAAGCTCTGCAGTTTTAGCTCATCCAGGTGGGCTATGGTCGTGAAACATTCAAAGAGAGAATCCTCATCTCCCAAAGAGTGGTTAATTGCAAACCGTATGGTTGGCAACTCAATTTCGAGGGGTAACACACACTCTTCCCCATAAACTAATTTAAATGGAGTATGGTCGGTAGCTCTCTTGAACGTTGTATTATACGCCCATACTGCCACATACAACTTCCTGTCCCAGTCTCGTTTCTTCTCAGAGACTATTTTAGACAAGATAATCACAAGTTACTTATTAGTACTTTCAACTTGCCCATTTGCTTGCGAATTATAAGGGGTTGTTTTATTATGCTTGATTTGCCAAGCTTCAGTCAAGCTTTTAATCACCTTGTTCAAAATGGGTTCCATGGTCCGACATTAATTCCTTCGGTGGACTGAAATGGCAGATAATCTGCTCTAAAAGAAAACTTGCAGTCTCTTTTGCATTGTCTTGCCTCATCGCCCGCTGAGCTATGTTATTGGCCTTGTTAGTCAGTTTATGCAGATGCCTAGAAAGCCTCATTTGGATACAGTTAGATACATAGGTATGTGAACTCCACTTTACATTATGGACTTTTTTATGAGGTAGGTAATAGTATACATGTGTTTGGATACACAAATGCAGATTGGGCTAGTAGCATGTTTGATAGAAGATCTAGCACAGCAGATTCATGTTTTCCCTTTTGGGTCTACACGTCTACATTGAGTCTATACTTAGCATGTTGGTGGTCACTATGATCCTCACATGGCCATTGACTTATCACTTATTATATTTGGTTTGTTGCACCTACCTACAATTGCCATAGTTATAGAACGAGTTAATTAGTATAGTGAGTTATGCACTGTTTGACTTAATAGGCCACTTTCCTTATGTTGTATCTTATTTATACTTTGTGTACATTATATTGTGTGTGAAAGAAGAAGAAGAAACTAGCAAGAAAACGTTTTGACTTCCATCTCTCTTCTTGTGTTCTTGAGTGAGCTTCCTCTTGTGTGTATGGTGTGTGTTTGATGTAGCAGCTTAAGCAAGTCCACCTACCATTCGATTCATGACAGCTAAGGCTTAGCCCAAAGTTGAAGTGCAACCATAGGAGGCCATGGAATCCATACAATCTGAAATCACGATGGTTGCATGCCAACTTGAAGCATCGATGGTTCCATACAATGACCGATGGCCTACAAAGATAGTTGGATTTGGATCAATTATGGTTCAGTAAATTTACTAAAAAATCTTCTTAAGAATTCTTGTTTTTTTAATTATATGAATGGTCAAACATATGATAGTGAGATTTAAAGAAATAAACCCAAGGTGAAGGAAAATGCACATAGAATTATTATTTTGGCCTTACAAATTGAATGGGCTGGGAATTGACTAGAAACATTGAAATCGATCTTAAAATGATATTTTCCTATTAGAAATGTGACAAGATAAGAAAAATGATAGTTTCCATACTTGATATGGTAAAAAAGTATTTAAAAACATTATTTTTATGGTTGTACGCTTTTGTAATTGGAATGTAACAGTGGTTATCTTACTCTAAAAATCCCATGCTCTGTAGCAAAGAGACAAAAAACTAATTATGGTGGTTTAGGCCATTGGCATCCCCACACCAATACACCTTAGATTCTTTTAGGATGCCTTAAAAAATCACTTGTAGGAAAGGGTCTTATGCTCTTGTGGAAGCTAGGTATTTTCCCTTTCTAGATCATTCTAGTATTTGATAGAGCAAAGGGCCAAGTGTTAAGTACCCCTATTGTGTAGGAAAATTATGGAGGATTAGGGGAGCTTAGAGGGGCTCCAAGCTAGAAAATTCCTTGTGTTCGTAGAAGAAGTTCGATTACATATAACCCAACCTTGTGGGGTTGAAAGGTCCCATCCTACGTTGGGATCATTGTCTTCTCTTGTAAGAGAGACGGCTTTTATACCACTCTTGCATGATAAATGGTTTTATATACTTTATGAACTAATATGAAGCATTGTTTTGAAGTATTTATCATGTGTTAAAGGCTATGTTAATAAACCTTGTGTAATGGATTAATAAAAGGGACCTACTTTTATATGTCAAATAATTTGGTAGCATACATTTCCTAACTAGATAACTAAAACAAACTTGTTGAGAAAAGGGGGAGGCCTCATCACAATGTTCATTCACCTATAGCTAGGTGGAACCGATAAGCCAGATAGCTTTCCTAAATTACTAAATTGAGCTATTGGAACATATCTTTCCAATTTGATTAGTTGGCTTAACATTGTTTTAGGGGGTTGGTATGAGACTGTGTCTTGTGGATAGAGGGGTTGATATCCTACTCCCCCTCATTGCTCACTCTTATTTAATTGAGTGCACTATTAGCCCACTCTCACTTTTGATTGGTTGCTTAGTACCTTATTAGATAGGCATAATATTATTGTTAGGGTGACCAATCCAATACTTCCCTTGTAAACTAGAACCATAGTATGTTCTGTGGCTAAGTAAATCCACTATTTCTTAAGGGGAGATTGGATAGTATTGTGCATGGACTCAAGTTTTGATCTTGTCTCGATTTATAGAGGAGGCATCTCACACATGATATTAGAGAAAAGATTAAAGGATAGGAGATTAATAAATAAAGAAAATAATCTAAAATAACAACAATTTTTTAAATTGAACCCTTGTTGATTGCATATACTAAAGTCAATGAAACATACTATGAACCATAGGAAACTAGAGATGCATGAATTGTCTAGTTGAGAAAGATCTTCTCGTTAATGTATCAAGTGGACCCAAGATTGGACGACTATTCATACCATGAAGCCATGTTTGAGATATTTGAGAATATGTTCATCCCTCCAAATGTTTTGAGCCCCATTGACACGATCGTTTATGAGTAACTTTAAGCCACATAATTGATCACACATGGGAATCAACAAGTAACAAAATATTTCTTTTTTTCTCTAGAAAAGCATCAACTAGCATAATAGATAGAGCGAAACTAGCCCTTTTCAAAGAAGGCCTATGTTTGGAATTGGTTTACCCCCAAGAGCCTACAAAATATGTTATCTATCATACCTAAGAGAAACCACCACCAGTGAAGATATAGATCCTAATTACTTCTATGAAGAAAAGATTTATCAGCTAATGTTTTGGTAGCTCAATTGTGGTCAATGAATTTTGTAAATAGTTGCATTAATAAGAATTAATAAAGAGAACCCGTACTGTTTATGGAGAATCTAAGTAGAGTGCATGTGCTTACTAATTGAGTTATTTTGAAAGGTGATTATGATGAGATACATCACATGTGATTATATTTGAGATTGCTTATATAATTGCATTCTCATTCAACTATATTGGAGTTTTGAGTGAACATTATGGCTATCTTAGAAAAGACACACCTTTGGACTTGTCCGAGTTTATGGAGAGGAAAAAACTCTTAGAGGCACAGAAGGCTCCCCTTGCAATTATTACCCAATGTCTTAGTAGAACGTGCAAGCAAAAAGGCTTCTTTCTCTTAGCAATTGCTTTCATCCCATGCACATTGTCATGTGCACAAGTAGAGGATACTAGCACCTAGGCAACATTAGTATGGTCATCTGTGTCAGACACTTGTTCTTTCACCATTATGTGAACCTTCTATATTATAATTTAATGGAGCACAACACAACCTCACAGAAAATGTCAACTTGCTTATATGTGTCTAGAGTAACCAATTGAGTTTGTCTGACCCCAACAAGTAATGTTCTACTTCTATGTGGCATATGTATGATCTTGCCATTCACACATGTGCTTGAATTATATTTATCCTTTCTATATTTCCATGGACATGAAATCTTACTCCACTCTCAAATTTACTTTTATAATGATAAAAATTTGTTTTGGGAATCCCATGCATTGTGTACAATGCCTTCCAACATATTGTGGATGCAACGTGCTTGACTAAGAAGCACTCAATGACATGATTTTTAGTTGTCCATCAAGAGATTTTCCTAAGTGATGCCACTCAGTACTCCTTGGAATAAGACAAGGTTTGTCACCTAGGTTCTCTTGAGTCTAGTTCACAATAGAAGCTTTTGGTGTCCTAACCTATAAAAGGATCGACCTAAATTTGAGTTCTTAATTCGATGTAAAGAATAGGGATGACAATCTTGCCATTGAACCAAATGAGGCCATTATTAAACTGAAAATGAGAGTTTTTCTCCGTAAGTCCTTGCTATAATTTCTTGAATACATTGGTGAGCTCTTCATCCACCAAAAGGTAAGCTTCTTGAGATCTTCAACCCAGTCATGCTATGAAGCTTAGTAATGGTTGAAATTTGCATGCCCACATCCTAGAAAGAGAAATATCCACTATATTATACTTGTCCCTTATGTGTGATGTCAAAATCAAAATTTTGTAGTATAGCCACCCACCTACCTAGATTGCATGGCCCCCTCCCAAGAGTAATTATCACCTTTGCACATGGCCTCCTCATAAGTAAGGGGATGGTTTGAGTACCTCCAACTTGGCTATGGCTCCTATGAGATCTCCAAGAAAGGGCATCAGCACCATGTGGCACTCACTCTATCAACTGATCCTTGCAGCTCCTCTCCCTACTCTACCTGTTGTAGAAAAGCTGTACATGGGATTTGGTTCCTTTTCCCAATGGGAACATAAATTACCATGCAAGTGGGTGTACAAGTTGAAGAGTATGCCTAGTCACCCTAAGCTAGCAATATAAGGCTAGATTGGTTGTTAAGGGTTTTAAGTAGGAGAAGGGAGTTAATTTGATGAGATATTCTCTCTTGTGATCAAGATGACTACCCTATATTTTTGTATTGGCATTGTTTGCACAGATGGATCAGGAAGTGTACCAGATGAATGTTGTTTCATGATGTTCATGCCCCTTGGTTGTGAGCTTCATTAGAGTGTGACTAGATATAAGAGCTCTATATTTCATGCACTCTGATGTCTAGCCCTAGAATTTTAGTACATTTCAACTTTATGTGTTTTAGAGTGTTCACACTACTAGTCAATGAACCAGCTTTGGTGCATTTCAGTTTCTATGGATACTTGGACATCATTCACACACTTGGTGGTTGGTTTAGGGTTGGCGACCCAATTTATGCAGATTGACTACATTAAATGCAGCCGCATGCATTAGGTTGACCAAAATTAGGGGATGCTTGCTACAAATAGTAGCTTTTGCTTAGTACTCACATCATTCTCTTTTGCAATTGGTCATTCTCTCCATTTAGCCAAAAATCAAATTGAGAAGTTTTGGTTGGCAAGCACCAATGGCAGCAAGGCAACCACTTTGATTATGAATGTAGCTATTAGAGGGCTCTAAACAAGTTTCTGTCTTTTGCAAAGTTGAAGCTTGAAAGGTGCTCTAAAATAATATGGAGGAAGTCTCTTTCAAATTCCAAGAGCAAATATCCTAAATTTAGCTCTGTTTTGAATGCTGTCTAGAATTCCTACATGATGTTTATTGCAAGTAGTGATCTAGTGTTCTCATTTATCTCTCATGCTTGGTCCGATCATCATGAAACTTGATATGACACTTGCTTGGGTGTTACTAAGTGCTTAGCACAACCATCAAAGACCAATTAAAATCATAAATAAGACCACAAATACCAGAAGTTAGATTAGCATCATTAGTGAAAGGATAGCACTCCTCTATCATCCAATGCATTTTCCATCATTAAGGTGATCTGATGTCCTCATTGACACTTTGGGCTACATATTGGGACTAATGAGTCCACTTTATATTCAACATTCCATTTTAGTCTAGTGTAGATTTCTCCTTCTATTATATGCATGTTTATTAGTCTCTCTCTTCCTATTCATGTTCTTCTACTACACACTCTCATAGTACGGTCATCTCCTGCTGCCTATGAGCCTTAGTTTGAGTGACACAATGATATTTGGAGCTTTGAAAATGTAACTTTAGTCATTTCATTTGTCCTAGATGTTTTAGGTCGAGTTCGACTCTTGAATTTTAATTGAGGTAGCTTGTTTTTTCCATTTTCAGGCAGGGTTCCATTGCCTTGGATAGAGCAAACATTTTTAGGTAGCAAATCCCCTCTTGGATTCATATGACTCAAAGCACCACTTTTGATGAGAAGGGATCTCTGAAGACAAGGCAACCATTGAAGAAGGCTCCTCCAACACATGGATATGAAGGAACGTGGAATCATGGGAATAGTTGGTGTAGAGGTATAGGAAGGCCTACATGATAAAGCTCAATTTTTCACTCCCAGACGAAGGTGATGTTACTTCTACCAACACTTCTCCTCAAGGTGTATCCCCTTCCCATAGTGTGGGCATTGAGGCTTCTTTGAATCTGTGTGAAGAATGCTTGTGTGTCTCCTTCTTGGGCTTGGTCTTTGTTTTCTCCTTCTTCTTTTTCCCCCCTCCCATACTTGTAGCAGTAAAATCTTTTGTGGAGTTGGATCCACTAGCCACCTCTTTCACAGATGCTTGTCATTATCCAAGACAAGCAAGACAAGCTCCTCCAACAGAAGAGTCTCTTAAATCCTCAATGTAAGAAGGCTAGTATAGAAGACATTGTATTTAATTGTATTTTGAAAGTGGCAGTTGAGTCAAAAGAATCGTGGCCATATCCTCCAAAGAGATGAGCCTACAGAGGGAAGAAATATCATTTCTCATGTCCTACAACATATTGATTTGATCCTTCATGGAAAGAGAGTCATCAATAGTGAAAATATGTAATTTCTTCTGAAGAGTAATTTGGTGGGAAAATGTATTCTGATAGTACAAAGAAGAAATCTTTGTCCACACTTTCACTACTTGCCACAACTTGTGCACATGCATGAGGATAGAATCCTGTAACCTCATAAACAGAAAAATTGAGCTCTAGATTTGAGTTGATCCCATAGGGAATTTTTACCACGGGGGTCTCCTCTTGGCGGGGTAACTTTGTATACTCACTTTGGTGATGATAGAATCCTGTAACCTCATAAAGAGAAAAATTGAGCTTTAGATTTGAGTTGATCCCATAGGGCATTTTTAGCACGGGGTCTCCTCTTGGTGGGGTAACTTTGTATACTCACTTTGGTGATGATACCATGTTAGAGTGTGCAATGGAAGAGAATCATGAACACTAAGAGAAAAGGAGAGAAGAAGAGAAAGCAAGAAGAGAAGAATGATCTACACTAAACAAATAAGAAGATTGAATACAATGAGGATTGATTAGTCCCTACACATAGCCCAAGGCATTAGTGAGGGCATTGAATCAAGTTGAATAGTGATGACAACACTATTGACAATGAAAAAGACAATGACAAAGAAAATGATAGTGATGAAGAAAGAGTATGTAGCTTGCTATCCATGCCAGAGGAGATGACTACAACCACTTGGTAGATTACCTATGAAGCAAAAAAGTGAGTGATTTTCCCAACCTTCCAACCAGTTATAAATAGCTAAAGACCTCTAAATCTGGTTGACCAACAATTTGGGACTACCAAAAATCTACCTGACTTGTAATTAGTTGCAGTTGAAAGTCCCAAAAAAAATGAAAAAATGTTGATGTGGCCTCCTTAGACAAAACCATAGCATCTTGGAGAAACATTGATGCCAGTGCTAGAGGATGAAGAGAGAAATATGTGGGATGACTTTTGAGAAAGGATGACCCATCCCTAACTCTCACTAGCCAAAAAGGGATTGACATAAACCTTTTAAATGGCTAGAAATAACTATTGTTTGATATAGACACACATTTTTCAAACAATTAATTACCACAATCTTAGGACCAATCCAGACCGTACAAAATTTGAACAAATAGGATAGATTGTGACCATACTAGATGGATAAGACAGAATGGTCTCATACAAACAAAATGCAACCCTAGTTTGATATCTATTGTTCGTATTGACCATGTTGCCATTTGACATGTTGCCTATTTTTTCTATTCCTTCGACTACCTATGCTTGTCCAACGCTACTCAAAGTTCTTGTAGTCTACCCACTGCTGCTGCTAATGAGCCATTCTCTTGTTTGCATGTCTATTGTCAGGACCAAGACGGGGCCCAACACTGGCTCTAAGGCTCTAGTTGGGCCTCTATGCTCAACCAAAACATCCACGACCTCGTGAAGACCAGGAGCGTCTAGAGGCTAATCTAACTTAGACTTGCATTTTTGTTGTTTATAGTCCAGTAAATCCCTTTCCAACTCCTCACAGGGAGTACCCAAATAAATCATATCACATACACAAGGAGCACCCTCCTTGACTGATTGCATGACCCACTAAGGCTCTCCTACACCTTGGGGATTGGCCCCAAGATGCACCGTTTAAACACAAAGCACATATGATACATAGTCCTCTATTTTTTGAAAAATTGTTCCAGGAGATAGTTTGTATCCTCATTGAATTAGCCCCCCAAAGGAAATGGATCATTAACCCTATAGCTTGGGACTTCTCACACTTTGAATGTAGGTCAGCATTTAGGCAACCAAATGCTATGCAATCTAGGAGTTGATACTCATTTGATACCACGTATATGGAATGCAGTGCAAAGGTGAATGCCCATGAGTGCACAAACAATTTATTCAATCAAATCAGCAATGCGAATGTGCACAACCAATTCTTTTCATGATTTCATACTACTAGCGTACTTGTGGCGCTATATATGGAATAACACCGAGCATATTCATACTATTGAACCCTTTAACTTTCAAACCAAACGTGTCCTATATGTAAAATACATCATAAAAAATCAAATTTTAGCCTATATTAAGTACTCACGACCCCCCCTCTCCCTATCATTTAATGTTATGCCTGTGATGGTAGGTGTAGAGAATGTTTTTATGTAATTTTCTTATTCAAAAATCAATAAATCACACACTATAATATGGAAACGGGGCTAAGCTAAGGTTAAACCTCATGCCTTAGACCCATTATACATCCACACATATATTTATAAATTTTTGTAAAACTACTTTTCTCTTATTTTTTCCATTTTTAATTCCATTTATTATAAACTACTATAAATTTTTTTTTAATTCAACCTAATTAGAATTACTGAGATTCACCATTATCCTTCATTTCATTCCATAAGAACATGATTCTCCCACTCAAAACAATGAAAACCCTTATTTTTTCACTTAAATACTGCATTTTAGGTTTTTAATTATTAATAACGACCACATTTAATTATGGGTTCTACATATTATCACTTTTGGCCCTCAAAGATATGTCAAGCAAGGTTCATATAAATTTTCATTCCATGTGCACTTTATTTGGACCATAAACTATAAAAAACAAGCAATTTTTTTTCATAAAATAGACATATCATTAAATTACATGATTTGGGTTATAGAAATTGAATGCGCAAATAGCCATCAAACCCGCAATTGATCTCTATACAATGTGGAACATCAATTCTCAACATCTTGGAACAATTAGTGCATGCTGGACAAGCATCCTTCATCCCATTCTTCTCTTTTTTTCACCCGTATAAATAGTCTCTTGGAGGAGAGAAACAGAGGAGAGAGAAATATTGAATTCTGATCTCCACAACCGGGCATCCATTGTTCAAGTGGAGAGCGGTGATAGTGAGTGAAAAAATGGAGAAGAATGTTGGAATGATCGGTTCTTGGCTTACTTTGTGGCCCCAACCTCCCTCTCACCAAATTCAGCAAGAATGACGCTGCGATCAGCCTGCATGCATTTAGTCCCCCCGTCCCCCCAAATCATGTGAAAATTTGGGCCTTATTGGCCCCAAGGGTCATGCCCTTCCACATCTTGACCAAATTTTAACCTTCCAAATGTCTAATCTCCTGCTTCTTCCGCATCTGGCACCTGATTCATGATCCGAAAATTTTTGCACCTCCATCTTGAAGTCCTAAATTGTCGAGAACTTGTCCTGCTTCGTTTTAGAACTCAAAAATTTATGAAAAATTTGCAACTACTGCGAAGGTCGACTTTTTGAATTCCAATCTTCCACGGTCACTTAAAATTGTCAGATCCGCGTCTTCTGCCTCCTTCGAGCTTCCATTTCACTTTAAATTTGCATAATTCAACACTTATACGATATTTTTCTTGGTGTTTAAAGCGCACTCTCATTGGCAACCATGGGATAGGGTGACTTAGCTCATCAAATCCACGAATTGATCTACACATAAAGAAACTATCAAGAGCATCAAGTTGCCATAAAACAAAATACACAACAAACCACAAGAACAACTCTCACCCTATCTCCTGACAAAATCAAGGCATAAAAATCTACAAGGGGTAGGCCAAGTATAACCTGATAGAGATCCAAAGCTGACTAGTCACTAACCAATTGCTCCAACATAGACAAGCTGAAAAGAACTACCAAAGAGGTCATCCTAAGTGGTGGTCTGAACCACCTACCTAACTTAGGACAACTGGACTAAGAACTCCTACTAGGCGAGGACTCCTATAGCCTGATCTTACATTTGCAAATACTTTTAATTTACCACTTATACTTCTGGACTTGATACTCGAGCATGTAAAAAGGAGGGAGCTGAGCATAGTGACCCAAGGAGAATAGCGCATCGATCCTAGGTCCTGACTTGGTACCCAAGAACCTACCAAGCTCTCGCAAGATGACATTTTTTTTTTCTTCCACTCACTTTTATTTTTGCTCCAACCATCCTTATTTATTTTATCTGGCTAGACATCAACCCCAGGAAGACAAGATATCTTCCCCAGGTCTTCTGTCCCAGGTTTGACTCGTCTTGAAAACCTACCAGGCCTTTGCAAGGCAATGATTATCTGCTCTTAGAATTTTCTTTTGTTTTATTTCTTTTGTTCAGGGATTAGAAACCCTTTTTACACACCTCCATATATTATAGACTTCAAATATATGCATTGTTTCTTCTTGTTCTTTTATTTGGCATGCTTTTCTAACTACCTCACAACTAACATAAACTCCTAGAAACAACTGCCTGGTAGGCTAGCAGAACATGGTCACAAGGACTACCTTCTAAAACAATTCTTAAAGTGCTTGACAATGTCTTTATAGGAGGTAGATGAGTGCTTAAACCCCCCCAAACACACATAACCTAACCTTTGGCACTTCATGCCTTGATTGCTAGTCCCCATCAAAAGAAATAAAAATCTGCACAAATACACATAACCATTCAGCATAAAGAGAAAGAACTCATAAAGAAAGGATATCACCTAGACTTGGCCACAAGAAACTTCGACGCAGCAAAAGGCTTGCTCCAGGAACTCCGTCAGACCGGTTTGGTATAACACTAAAATAGCAAACCATTAAACGTACTTGTAGCAGACATACATGGCCCTCTTGGCCTAATGTAGTATAACATTTCACAACAAATGAGCTAGCCCTCTTAGCCTAACCAAATATAACATTATGCATCCAAAACAATCGACCCTCTTGGCCTAATGAAATATAACATTGTGCATCCAAAACAATTGGCCCCCTTGGCCTAAAGAAAAAATCAATATAGCTTATACACATCCCTTCTGGAGTAGTATATTGACATACAACAAGAGCTTTATTCCAAGGAGAAAAGAGGGTTCCTAGACCTAAACTAGATATATCCGATTGTGACCCATACCTTCTACATATACAGTAAGATATGTATGCATAAAATGTTGTCTAACCACCCTATGGGTCCAAGACAACAACGGTAAATGGTCTCAGCTACTCTTTGCATTACCCATACTAACCATCACCTGCCATAGAAAGCATATTCTAATAAAAGTCCCCATAATCGACCAGGTCCTATCTCATCATCAATGGACATATCTAAACAAGGACCATAGTTAAAAAAAGGTCTTCTTCATAAGCATAACTTGCTAATGAATCAGTAAACTAATTCCAATATCGTGGAACCAGTTGAAGAGACACTCTATCAAGCTCGTCAATCAAGTTTATAGCAACTCGATAATACATACGAAGAATGGGATTCCGTAGTGTGTACATCCCATTCAATTGATTCAAAACCAACTGGGAATCCCCTTTTACTAGTAACTGGTGAATACAACCTTTCTTAGTAATATTCAGTCCCATGATCAAGGCTTTATAGTCTACTATATTATTAGTAAATCCTACCCCAAGGTAGGTAGCTAATTTCATCGTGATACTATGTTAGGGAGCTCTAATGACTATCCCAATACTCCCTTTCTTATTGGCATCCCTAGATGCTCCATCAAAATATAATGTATGTGTCCATAAAGGATTCATGCATCTAGCCATCGTCGGCTCCTTTATTTGTAACTATGATAGTCAAAATTCAGCATATTCAGAGGATGAACCAAAGGCTCTATCCCACCTTCTTCATTGAATCCAACAACCAAGTATGGGTGTTCTAAGTAGGGAATTAACTGCCCCATCAACCAACTTTTAGTCTCTCTTGTAGGTTTCAAATTAGTGTAGCCTTGACCTGCAAGATAGTTATCTCATCAGTATGTCTAAAGATAATAAGGTTTAATCTTATTTAGATTAACCTTGTTTTGAAACTCCACTCCTTGCAAATCTACTAGTAATACTGTGGACTATTTTGTAGGGACCATCCCACTTAAACTCTAGTTTCCCAGGAAACAGCTTTCTACGTGCATCATAGTATAAAATTAACTACCCTTTCTTGAAGGTATACTTCTTTGCTTTTAAATCATGCAGCTGCTTCATTCGACGCTTAGCTACCTCCTAATGTAACAGACTTTGCAATTTAAGCTCATCGAGGTGTGCTAAAGTCATAAAGTGCTCAAAGAGTGCATCTTTGTTCCCCAAAGAATGGTTAATTTGTAAATCTTATAGTCGATAACTTGATCTCTAGGGGTAGTATGCACTACTTGCCACTTGGCAAGGCATTCCTTAATTCTCTAATCTTGCAAAATCAATCAACAGCTAGATCTTTAGCGACAAAGGTATCCATGCCAAACAATCCAATACTTGAGCTAGCTAGAGAAGAAGCATGCCATGATCCAACCTATCAGAAGATGCTAAGGGAGATCCCTATCAAGGATCAAGAACCAAAGCTACAATCTAAGTATCAAGAATTCTCTATCAATAGTGGACTTGTCTACTATAGAATGAGATTATGTATACCGGCAAGCCAGTCACTCAAGCAGAAGATACTTTGGGAAGCTCATGATTCCCCTTTCTCAGGACATCCTGGCTATGCCAAGACCCTCAATGCAGTTAGGAAAAGCTACTATTGGGAAAGGCTTAAAGGCGACGTTCTCAAATATGTCACTCAGTGTTTGTCTTGTCAACGTATTAAAGCCGAACATGTCAAAATGCCAAGAAAGCTGCAATCACTTGACATTCCCCAAATGAAATGGGAATTCATCAGTATGGACTTTGTTGTTGGCCTACCCCAAGTTCAGGGAGGATACAACTCCATTATGGTTGTGGTTGATATGCTTACTAAGGTTGCACACCTTATTCATGTTAAGACAAAGCTTGCTTAAAGGTCATATTATATGCCCATACTGTCATATATAGCTTCTTATTCCAATCTCGTTCCTTCTCTCATACTATCTTTGATAGAATACCCACAAGCTGTTTATTAGTATTTTCAACTTGCCCATTTGCCTATGGATTATAAGGTGTCATTTTATTATGTTTAACCTGTGAGAAATGCGGGATCTAGAGCATGGCAAAATCGGAAGCTATGGAGGATGAAATGAGAAGTGTGGACTCATGATGGAGAAGACAAGGACACTGTTTGTTACACAAGTGAATTAGGTTCCAAGATTGAGACTTGGACTCATAAACACAATCTTGTGTATGTGGACAATGACATTGACACTTCACTGAAAAGAAAAGAGTACTATCATTGCATTAAGAAAGGAAGCAAGTACAATGCTTTATAGGAAAGTAGGAAACTGTAGTAGGCACCATTGTGCATATGGGATAAGTTAGCCTGCATATCCTTGACCCTGAGACTCCATATAAAGAGGCTGTTTGAGTGTGATTGCTGATTCTCAACACCCCTCCTCAATCACAACTAGAAAAGGCACAAAGTGTGTAGAGGCTGTAATGAGAACCACTTGCAAAGTGTGGGCATACCACAGACATGGCAAAACACCAAAGGCTGTCGCAGAAAAAGCTAAGTGTGGGTACCATAAACATGGTGGACATCCAGAGGCTGTAACAGGGGCCTCACAAAGTGTACAGGGACTGTAATGCCAAGTTACATAAGGAGTTTACAAAGCTTATGGCAGGAAGCATTAGGGCAAGGAAAATACAAGGCTATTAAAACAGTCTATCAGAATTATGAGAGTACAAGGACTGATGAGTCTTGTCCTTCCGATCCTGGTGGTCTTCATCTTCATCTTCTTCTTCCTTTGCTCCATTTTCTTCTTCTTCTTTGACTGCGACTAGATAGGCCTTTTGGGATCTCTTTCTTGCGTGGCAGAACTTCTCGGTGTGTCCGGTCCTTTTGCAGAAGTCACAAAAGAGCTGATCCTTCTTGCCTTTGTACCTGTTGCCAACATATAATGCATGCTCATCTCTAGAGGTACTTGGTTCTTCTTTAGTTTTTAGCTTCTTTTCTTCTTCTAACAGTGATGCCTGGATATCAACAAGTTCAGGATTTGGTATGTTGATTAAAGTTGTTGATACATTATTATATTCAGGAGGCAAGCTCTTGAGTAGAACACCGATGCAAACATCTTCATCCATTTTAATGTTGATTCCTGCAAGTTGGGTTAGGAGTCCTTCCATGTAATTGAGATGTGTGGCAAGTGATGTGCTGGACTTCATTTCAAGCCTGAAGAATTCAATTAGGAGACCATACTTTGATGATTTAGATTGTGCACCGAACAGGGTGTCAAGTCTTTTCCATGTATCCTGTGAGGTCTCACAGTTATCCACATGGTGGATATAACTGTCGTCTAGCTCCAGTTTGATAATGGTCTGAGCTCTGTCATCATTCTTTTGCCAAGTAGTTGCAAGGTCCGCGTCCCGAGGTTTCTTCTCTTTGCCATTTGTGATGGCCCAGAGACCCTTCTTCATCAGGATGAGCTTGATGCGGGTTTGCCAAGTGTGGAACCCGACTCCTTTGAATCGAGCATTTGGAGAGTCTTTGCCCATGTTAGATTTACGGGAACAGTAGCAAATCAACTTCAGACTTATTAGATTTGAGCAACAGAAGAATTGATTGAGAGACACAAGTGCTAAAAAGCACTAACTGAGTGTCAATGAATACCAGATCTGCAAAAGTCTTTTACTCTTTTAAAATCCAAGTGATCTTCCCCTTCTTGATTTGATGCTGATGCCTTCAGATCTGAGTGACAGTACTTTAATGAACTTCAGAGAGTATTGCTCAGTGATTAAAATCACTGTTGATAACTTCAGTGAGAGAAACAGTGAAAAATGTCAAGATTTTGAAGCTTTGGCTATGGTGGAATTAGGGTTTCTGAGACAGGGGCCTGGTTTTTTGCTGATTGCAGGAGCTACAGTGGATCATTTTCAAAAAATTTTATATGTCTAGGAAGCTGATTTCATGGGCTACAAAAGCCCTATCATAATCGTCAAAATCGTGGACAGTATGCAGCACGCAGGGGGCGCGAACAGAATCGGCACAGTCTGGGGCAACGACGTCGAATTTGTGCAATGCCAGAGCTGTAGCTTGCCAATGTGGTTGTTTGTTGTGCCAGGATGAAGCGCCTTGAGCAGAGGAACAACTCCCTAGAAGAAATCGTGGGCTGAAATGGCCTGGTTGAAGAGTTATGGAAGCTCCAAGTAAGGTAGGTCCTGTCTGGCTATGGCAGGCACAGAGCAGAGATTGAGGATTTTCACAATGCTGAGCTCTAGATGGTCCAATCTCCTGGATTGATGTGATACAGGGAAGCTTTGTGAGTTGGGGAATACTTTTCCAGAAGGAAGCTCCAAGAGATTTGACCTGTGGAGTGAGATATAAGCAGCTCAATCTGACAGGGTGCTGCTGGCTATGGCTGCCATGGAAGCTTCAGTGAGAGTAGAGTTGGGAGATGAAGTCATGAGCTGACATTGAGCTAGACTGAGGTTGAAAGGAATCAAGAGAGGCTAGACAAGCAATGCCATGCCCAACTGGGCTCTGATACCATGTGAGAAATGCAGGATCTAGAGCATGGCAAAATCGGAAGCTATGGAGGATGAAATGAGAAGTGTGGACTCATGATGGAGAAGACAAGGACACTGTTTGTTACACAAGTGAATTAGGTTCCAAGATTGAGACTTGGACTCATAAACACAATCTTGTGTATGTGGACAATGACATTGACACTTCACTGAAAAGAAAAGAGTACTATCATTGCATTAAGAAAGGAAGCAAGTACAATGCTTTATAGGAAAGTAGGAAACTGCAGTAGGCACCATTGTGCATATGGGATAAGTTAGCCTGCATATCCTTGACCCTGAGACTCCATACAAAGAGACTGTTTGAGTGTGATTGCTGATTCTCAACATAACCTACCATGCTTCAATCAAGCTCTTAATCACCTTATTTAGAAAATGGGTTCTGCGATCTGACACTAACTCCTTTGGCAGATCGAATTGATAGACAGTAGGAAGCTAGCAGCCTCCTTTACATCATCCTTCCTCATCGCTTGTGTTTCTGACCATCTTTTAAAATAACCAGTTGTCACTATGATATACCTCTTCTGTGTAGAGGATGATGGGGTAATGGGACCCACAAAATTGATACCTCACTTCTCAAGTGGTAATATATCCATAATACGAGTCAATAGATGCTTCCTATTCTTCCTAGTATCATATCTTTGACATACATCACATCTCTTGACATATGCAAATGCATCCTGGAAAATGGACGGCTACCAATATCCAGCTCTTAAAGCTTTTTGTGTAGTCAACCATCCAGCAAAGTGTCCTCCATAAGCAAAGTCATGACACTCTTCCAAGATAAATGGAACCTCATTGGGCATAACACATTGGCGATCAACATCATCAACCCCTTGCTAATATAATGTTCCTACAATCAAGGTAAATTTCAAAGCCTAATGTTTAATTATCCTCTTCTCAGCCTTTGACAAAGTAGTTCCAGTCTCTCTTGTATGTAGATAGTGCATTATGGTAGCATACCAAGATGGAGTGGAAGCCGTATCAATTTTGAATAGACCCTCAATGTCATTGCCTTCAGCCAAAATTTCCTTTGGCTCCCCAAAATCCACAAGACATTCAACAATGCCCTACAACGTCGATGGTTTATTCTTGACTTCATAATCAAACTCTTGCAAAGTGATTAACCACTTTGCTAGGTGGTCAAGCGACTGCAACTTATTCATCAACAACCTCAACCCCTCTGCCTTTGTATAAAATAACACCTTCTCATAGAGGATGTAATGCCTAAATTTCTTTGTTGCAAATACCATCCCAAGGCACAACTTCTCCATATAGGTATAATTAATCTAGGATATCCCCAATTTATGGCTAGCAAATGCAATTGGATGATACAACTTCTCCTCCCAAATCTAAGCTAAATAGTAGTTGATGCTATGCATTGTGGCTATTGAAAATATATAGACGACCTCACCTCTTTTGAGTGCTTTCAAGACTTGCACTTTCACTAATTCCTACTTTACATCCTCAAAAGGAGACTCGGCATGGGTCACTCCAAACAAATCGACAGTTAAAGAATAGGAGATTCGTCAATGGTGCCAATGCATTAATAAATCTTCGATAGTATCCCACTGATGACAGAAATCTATGTACTTCTTTAGGAGTCCGTGGTAGACTCACAGTGACAATAACCTTTATCTTTTTAGGATTGTTTGCAATACCAACTGAGCTAACCACATGGCCCAATAATAATCTGTAGGGTACTCCAAAGACGCACTTTCTTGAATTAAGAGCAATGCAGAACTGCCTGCAATGCTCAAAATATTTTCTTAGAATAACCGGCTGTCTCACCCTTGTGGTGGCTACCCCTAGATCATCAATAAAGACTTTCACCTCCTTGGGGAAAATATCACCAAAAGTCTTATAAGCTATATGTTGCCAAGAACCTAGTACATTGCATAACCCAGATGCCATAACATGATATGCAAAGGTTCCATATACAATAATAAATGTCGTTTTTAACTTGTGTTCCTCTACAATAGCCATTTGGTTATATTTAGCAAAGTAGTCCATGAATGAATAGATATCTCTACCGACCAACTGATCTAGAATCTAGTCAATAAATAGCAATGGATAGTAATCTTTGACCCGTCTATTTATTGAGCTTCCTAAAATCTATGCAAAGCCATATTTGATTACTTTTTCATGATAACTACCGATGAACACCACTCCATGTGTTGCACAGGGAATATCAGGCTAGCCTTACACAATTTTTGCAACTCCTCAAATAGTCCGTCTTGTAGTTCAAAAGGCAGATGCCTTACTTTTTGTTGCACAAGGTGGCTACTTTCCTTCAAGGGAATGGTATGCACAACTAAACTAGGAGGAATACCCCTCAGCTCATCCAGGCAAAGATGTCATGGAATTCTTGGATCAAGGACACATAGTCCTTCCTTTCTTCCAGACTAAGTATAGACCCTAATTTAATTGGTTGTGAATCATCCAATGTATCGAGGTCCAACTCATCACATCTGCATATCTTATTCTATCTTGAGCTTCTATCAACTCATTTAGAGTCACCTGGTAGATATCCTCTATAGTGGACCTCTCTTTTGATTCATCGCTTGATGAAGTCCCACTATCATATGGATCATCTAATGCATCTAATTCTAAGGAAGATAAAGGTATTCTCTTACTTTGACAAAAAATTATATACTGATCCATATTGGGAACTTGATAGCTTCTTTCAAAGAGGTGATCCTAAGCTTTGATGTGAACCAAAAATTTTATGGACGTGATATTGGGAGCTCAAGTTATTGTTGATTTACTAACAATAGATATAGTGAGACAACACCCAGACAACATACAGGGTGACATTGTTTATCATTGTTTCACCTAAAGCCTTCAATCCAAGTTGAAATATTTTCAAATTTAATATATTTTCATATAATAAGCTTCCCATTGAGCTATTAAGCATCGGGATTGAAGCTACATTCTGAGAGAAACAAGGGATTTATTGACAAACTGTCTACTACTACAACATTGTTTTCAAATGGCCAGGAATAAGAAGAAAGGCCCTATTACAGAAGCATTGAATGAGGGTGTCATAAACTTCCAAGAGGATCAAAATTACACAAATGATGCCAATAATTTTTAGCAATTAGATGAACACTTAAGCATTGGAATTGCTTACAACACACACCAAGAAAAAAGGGAGGACACACATGAAGTACATGTAGTGAATGATTACTTATTACTGTCTAAAAAGTTGGGAATATGAATGAAGGTATTTTTAAGGATTTGAAGACATTGAATAAAGGCTTAATACATATAAATCAAGGTTTGTTGCAAGGGATGGCACAAGTAAATAAGGGTATCACTAATTTGGCCAGCAAAGCAATAAATCTTTATTTCAAGAACTCATTTTAGCCTCCATAAAAGAACTTGGTAGCAAGCTACAAAGGGAACCTCAAACTATTAAAGGTCCACATGCAATCCCTCTTGTTGACAATTTATTCCATCTAAAAAAAGAAAATTCTCAGCTAGTTGTGCATATTTTTGAAAGAGGAGAACCATCAACGTTGAGGGGTAACCACCACTCTTCACAAATTCATGACATTCATACCACAAGGCCTCAATTCAGTAGCCCAAAAGATGGTCTTAGACATGAAGGGGAACAAGATAAAAATAGATGGGATGATGATTATTATGGATGTGACCCCTTCTACAAGTATTTTACCATAAACTCTCTAATGTTCAAAAAGGAAATGCAGTTGACAATCAAGTTCATGAAGGTGGAAGAAATGATGGGAGAAGATCACCCAATGATCTCTCAAATAAAGAGCATGTTTGAAATGGTCAACCCTCATCTTATGGTTTTGGGCCACCTACTTTTAGGAAACACTCTTGGAACAAAGATTCATAGAAGCAACATTCTTATGGATAGCCATCTTACAATGAAAAGGAGTATAAGGAAAATATCAGTATAATTTCAAAGGGGGATAACACTTCACCTTTAGATTGGGAGGAATGGATTAACAAGCTTGAATTGTACTTCACTCTTTATCCTCAAAGTAAAGAAGCCAAGATTTATTTTTCAGCTCTTTATCTTGAAGGTTATGCCCATACTTGGTGGCGATACATGCGCAAGATTGGGCAAGACTTTCTCACTTGGGAGGAGTTCAAGCAAGTAATGATTGATGTTTTTGTTTCCCCTTTGGAAAAAGAAAGGCTTCAAAGAAGATGGTATGCATGTGCTCAAAGAGGGACATCTGTTAGAGACACCTATTTGAATCTCTCCATATATATTGAAGGCATTTCAGATTTTGCTAAGTTGAATAAATATATTTTTGGTACTGAACCTGCCCTATCATCGGAGGTGGGAGCTCAACAACCAAAAACTTTGCATGAGGCCATACAATTGGTTGAAAGATATTCTTTGAAGTACAAGAGAGATGCATGAAATTTCCAGCAAAGGAGTTTGGGCAATAACTTTTCCAATCAACCTACAAAATATGGACAAGTTCTCAGCCAATCAAGAGACACTTTCAAGCAAGAAAAAAGGGGTTATAATAGTTATAACAACAAAGTGTCAACTTTCCCTACTGTTTATGCCTCTAAATAGGGTGGAAATTATGCACAAAAATAGGGGTAAAATTTCAAAATTGCGACTAAGACAAGAGGCAATTTTTCAAGGGTTGAAAGTGCTTCTAAATTGCCCCAAAATAGTTCCCACAACTTCCTTCCTTCCTCATGATAAGCTTAGGAAAATGCATGCCAAAGGATTATGTTTCAAATGTGGGGAGAAGTGGTCTCAAGATCATATTTTGAAGTGCAAAGCCAAGAATTCTAAAATCAATATGGTAATTACTCAAGATGTAGAAGTTGAAGAAGAAGAGGAACAAGAGGGCAATTCACTACATGTTGATGTTTATCCAATGGTTGAAGAAATTCATAAAGAAGAGGATGCCACTAATGAAGGATTTTATGATCCCATGGACGGGTTTCCATTTGATCCAGGTGGTACCCATGATTCTTATTATTCCTTATGTGCTATTTCACATGATGCATGGACGAGATGCAAAGAGAAAAGTACACTTAGACTCAAAGGTATCATTAATGGCAAGGTTGAATATATTTTAGTAGATATAGGTAGCACTCATAGCTTTGTCAACACCAAATCTTTGAACAGCCTGAAGTTGCTACCCATTGACATGGAATCATTCTTGTGGTCGATACAAGTTGTCAATGGTACATATGAGTCTAGTAAAGAAGTGTGTCCACGTATTTCAATTGAACCATCGCCCTCTCGCACAATACAAGTGGATTTGATTACTTTGAATATGGGGCATATTGACATTGTTATCGGTTATAATTGGCTAAAAACCCTTGGAAAATTTACTTTAGATTTGGAACGAATGCAAATGGAATTTAATTGGCAAGGGCACCACAAAGAATTGAAAGGCATGGACTACAAACATATAGAACTCATCTCCATGAAGAAATTGCGAAAGGAAATCAATGCCAAGTCATGCATCTTCACTCTTTTGCTTACGAAAGTGGATGAAGAGCAGCCATCAAATTAGCCATCTTCTTCTACTAAGAAAAGAAATCCAAGATTGGAAGAGCTATTAGAGGAATGCAAGGATTTATTTCAACCACCATCATCTTTTCCTCCAAAGTGAGAGGTTGACCATTCTATTGACTTGTTACCCAACACAAAGCCCATCAACAAACCTCCCTATCACTTGTCCAAGTTTGATAGGGAAGAGGTGGAGCGATAGGTCAAAGAATTGTTGCAAATGGGTTTAATTTAGACAAGTCACCATTTTCCACTCTCGTACTCTTAGTCAAGAAGAAGGATGAATCGTTTCATATGTGCATTGATTATAGGGATTTTAACAAGTCAATGGTCAAGAATAGGTATCCTATTTCCCCGAATTGATGATCTTATGGATGAACTTAAAGATGCAAAGGTCTTTATCAAAATAGATCTTCATTTGGGTTATTATCAAATTCGAATAAAGGAAGGAGATGAGTTCAAAATAGCTTTTAGGACTGAAAGGGGGTTGTACCACTTCTGGGTTATGCCATTTGGTCTTTCCAATGTGCTTGCTACTTTTCAAGCCCTCATGAATAAAATATTGCAGCCCTTCTTTTTCAAAACATTCCTTGTTTTCTTTGATGATGTCCTTATCTATAGCAAATCCAAGGATGAGCATTTGAAGCATGTACGAGAGGTCTTTCAAACATTACGATGACACATACTCTTTGCCAAGATGACAAAGTGTTCATTCATGAAAGATGAAGTGGAATACTTAGGTTATATTGTGGGAGAGCAAGGCATTAGAGTAGATCCCAACAAGGTGAAATGTATTAAAGAATGGCATGCTCTTACGAATGTGACCTCTTTGTGAGGATTCCTTAGGTTATCATCCTTCTATAGGAGGTTCATTAAGAAGTATGCTCATGTGGCAGCTCCATTGACGGATAGGCTTAAAAAATAGGCTTTCTTTTAGGACTCCATAGTAGATAAAAGTTTCAATAAGCTTAAATCTCTTTTAGTCATTGTATGGTCGGATTTCTCTAAGGAGTTTATCATATGTGCGGATGTTAGTGGAAGAGGAATTGGGACTATTTTATGTCAAGATCATGGAGTCATAGCTTATGAAAGCCAAAAGCTTGATGATAAGGAGCATCAACTACATGTTTATGAGCAAGAGATATTGAAAATATTGCACACTATTAGAAAGTGGCATCATTATATCTATGTCAGCTATTTCAAGGTCAAAATCGATCATCGTGTGCTAAAATACTTCCTTTCACAACCAAATTTGTCTCCTAAGCAATGAAGATGGTTAGCTACTCTTCAAGGATATGCCTTTGAGATATCCTATATGGCTAGAAAAGATAATGTGGTAGTGGATGTCTTATCAATGTGAGTATGTTTCATTTCTACCATTTCAAGAGTGCATAAGGATTGAATCCATGACATTCAAAAAGAGTATTTGCTTGATGAACAAGCATCCAAAATGATGAAGGAATTGCAGTAAGGCAAAGGAGAAGAGTATCCAAATTATAAATGGCACAATGGTCTTTTATGGTATCAAGGATGGGTTTTCTTAACTCCTCAATCATCTTTCAAAGACCACATTTTGCGAGAGATGCACTCTTCACCTTTAGCAAGACATCATGGATTGTTCAAAACATTCGATAATATCCATAAAAGCATTTATTGGAAGGCTATTTGGAGAGATATTAAAGACTATGTCATGAGTTGTATTCTGTGTCAACAAAATAAAGATTCCACACTTCTACCCACAGTGGTTTGCTTCAGCCACTACTTATTCCTCATGGAAAGTGGACTGATATTAGCATGGATTTCATAATGGGATTGCCTACAACAAAACAAGGGTGGAATAGCATTTATGTGGTGGTAGACCGGGTGACTAAATCAACCCATTTCATCCCAACCAAGGATCAATTTACATCAAAGCAAGTAGTTGATCAGTTTATGGAATGTGTCTTTAAGCTTCATGGAATGCCAATGAAGATTGTGTCCAATCATGACACTAAATTTATGGGCAGTTTTTAGAGGAGTTTGTTCTCTTCTATCGACATTATTTTGACTTCTAATATGGCTTATCATCCATAAACGGATGGGAAAATAGAAAGGGTCAACAAATGGCTAGAGGTTTACTTGCATCATTTTTTCCAATGATACACAAAATGCATGGGCGTCAGGATCTAAAACAGGCCTGACACTGGCTCTAAGGCACTACCGGGCCTCTACTACTTACTTAAAACCACCCCACATAGCCTCATGGCCAAGAGTGTCTAAGGACTTTGCATTTGTACAATTTTGTAGTCCAACAAATAATCCCACCCCTTAGAGGGATTCCCTAAACATGTTGGTGTTATACACCACGTGGCACACACAATGGGAGCACCTCTCAGTTAATCATCACGGCTCTCTTATGGCTCTCCTACACCTTAGGGATTGGCCCCAAGATGCACCGTGAACATAAAGCACTTTCGAAACAAAGTCTACTCTTTTGATAAATAATCTAAGAGATGATATATCAACCTCACTAAATAACTCCCAAGGAACCGAATATCTAGCCCTACGGCTTGGGATACCTCACACTCTCAGCATCACACAAACAGGTGCTATGTATCTACAATACAATATCATGAGGTGCATCAATGCAAGGGTGAATACGACCATCATGCTCAAAAAAATATTCATTGAAAATTAGCAACATGAAAGTGCGAAGACAATTCTTTTCATGATTTTCTTTTCTACATGATAGTGCTTTGTTGCTCAGGGCTAGTACTAATGAGCTTCCTTGTGCTACTAGTCCCTTTAAATTTTTAAACAATCGTAACCTCTATATGATATGCATTGTGAAACATTAACATTTAACATACTTCGACCACTCAACAAACCCCTTATCCCCTACCGTTCAAAAATTTTCATGCGTTGATTGGTGTAAGTCATGGTTTTTAATGTATTTTTTTCTTATTAAAAGCGATAAAAGCTCACTCTAATAAAGAAATGGGAATGAACTGAGGCTAAACATAATGCTTTAGCTCCACTATATGATCACACACATTAATCTTATTTTTTCTTATTTTTATGATGTGAAAAATCTAAATTTTCTCATTTTTCTTTATTTTATATATTTATTTATAGAAAATTATATATAATTAATAATTATCAGATGTAGATTGATTACTCTTATAGAAAATGATTTTCTTATCATATTTCATTCCATAAGAACAGCAGATGCACACAAAAAACCCAAAAAACTGCTTCCTAAAATCACCTAGTCTTGGGTTTTACGTATTTTGCATATAATTATTATACGACTGATTTTTTATGATTCTTTCAACATGACTGATCAAGGAGAGGATTGGCAATCAAATCCAAGCATTATTAACCATTTCAAAAATGAATTTATCATAAAATGATAAAATCTACATTTTTATCATAAAATCACTCATTATGACGCACGTATTTCGACGTTGCAAACCCGTTGATGCTCTTTGACGGCCCCGCTAACGATCCGTCCAACTCCAATTCATGTGTTGCGACTCTCACTTCATCGTTTGACCAAAAACATCCATCTTAGCCCATCTCCCTCTCTTTTACATTGATTCATAAGAATAGTCCACAAGAGGAGAGAGGAGAGAGAAAGACTAGAATGAGATCTTGCTGAATAATGCACCAAATTCAGTTATTTTGGTGGTGATAGGAAGCGAAGAATTGATGGAGATCACATCCAAGATGGTGTTCCTAATGGTTGCATATCCAAACATCAAAATTTTTAATGATTGAGGGGGCCTTGAAAAAAATGGCATGGCCTCCCTCCCTCCCCTCCCCCCCCCCCACTTTTTTTTTGTGCCCTTTCATTCCACAAGCTTAAACCAAGCTTAAAGTTAAAATCCCAAAAAATTGGTTCACTTAAGGTGTTTCACACTACAGGTAAAGTGGATTTTTCACTTTTGAGGGGGAAAATGTGCATGAAATTGAGATCTATTTGGATAGCAGACTTCGTGACGTCAAAATCTATAAACCTGGCACCCGCCATGCACTTTCATGCTCTTGGATCATGTAGCTGCTTCATAACATGAAACCTTGAGAGGATTAAATGGGGGTTCAAACGGACTCCGATCAGCGAACTGAGACTTGTGTTGGCTTCTTAGCATTGAACTCCATCTAGGAAAACTCTAACTCATCAATCCGCAACCGTTTCATTTTGCATGAAAATTTAGTATTGTATGACCTCTTGGGCTCTTTTCTGCTTCAAAAATTGTCTTTAAAATCGGCCCTCATTGGTGACCACAGGATAGGGTGACTCAGCTTGTCGAATCCCATGAACTGATCTGCACAAAATACAACTTGAAAAAGCATCAAGCTGCCACAAAAAATATACTCAACAAAGCACAAGAATAGCTCTCACCTTATGTTAACCCTCAAACGAACAAAGGTGGAAAATCCGGAAAAGCTAAAGCAGAAGACAAAGACAAAGGCCAAGGCAAAGAGAAACGGAAGACAAAGACGCACAAGGAGGAGAGTCCTAAATGAGGGAGAAAGGTGCACAAGGAAAAACACAAGTCAAAACTTGCGCAAGCGCATCATGGTTTAATTCAAGGAGCGCCGGGCTCTCACCCGTGCAATTTGTAAATATAGACGGGCGGTGGAAAGGAATCTAGGAAGATAGAAGGACAATGGGAAAAAGGGCCTAGGCTACGACCGGCCATGTAAAAAAGGGGAAAAGGGAATGACCGCCCAAAAGGGATTTAGGGTTTTGTATATAAAGTTGAAAAGTGAATGAGAAGCTCATTCTTGTGTGTGGCCAAAAGTAGCTCTCTTCTTCTTCTTCTTCTTCTTCTTCTTCTTCTTGCTTGCTTGAGCTTGTGCTTGAGAGAGGGAGTGTGAGAGTGTGAGGGAGTGAGCGTGTGAGGGTGAGGGACCAAGGAGGAGAAGCTCTCCATCTTCTCCTCTCTTCTTCTCTTCTCTTCTCTTCTCTTGTCTTGCTCGCAGCAATGGAGCTTGGAGCGTGGAGCTTGAGGATGGAGCTTGCTTGAAGCTTGCACTTGGATCGTGGAGCTACCGGAGTGCGCGGAAGAGGAGGCAACTCGAACGGCACGGAGGTAAGCTCACTACACCCATAAGGTAGGCATTGCGCGTCAGTTATGTGAGAGGTAGCCATTAGTGCTCGGCTTGGAACGCTTGAAACAATAAGCGGTCCGAGGGTCTCGGCAGTTGAGTGAAAGCTCCCACATTTTGGTTCCGATGCCGGGACCAACGGATTCAAGCCTTGAGCGCTTGCGCGCTTCGAATTGAGCATTGGAGTAGGGTTTTCCCCGAACCGGTGCTTGAGGTAGATAGGTAGGAAGCGAGGGGGTTGAAGAGGGTATTTGATCTCCTTGGCAAGTAGGTTTTTTGCTTTCTTGAGATTTATGTTGTGGAATGAAGTAGTGTAGGTATTTACTTTGTGATTTGTATGCATTTAAGGTAGGAAAAAAGAAAAAAGAAAAAGAAGCAAACAGTAGGGTTTTCTGTTGCTGTATAACAGGCTGAATAGGAAAATAGGGGCACAGATCCTTGGAGTGCCGCTCGATTCGAGTACCATAGTGATTCCAGGCATGTCTGGCACTTCCTGGTAGTGTTTTGTACCTATCTGGAAGGCGCTGGCCGATTCGGTGTAGTAGACGTCAGTCTAGAGGCATCGCGTGCAACTCACGGGCCATCGACCGCGTCGTCAGACCAGGCCGTCTGAGTCCCAGAATCAGACCAAGTCGACCAAGCCCCAGGATTGGACAAGTTCAGAATCGGACCAGTCCCAAAATTGGACAGTCCGATCGGACGTGCCACGTGGCACTCGGACCAACCAGAATCGGACCAGGCCGTCCGAACCTCAGAATCGGACCAGGCCGTTCGAGTCCCAGAATTGGACCACTTTTTGATCCGACTCCCAGAATCGGACGTGACCAAAATCTGACCACTGGTCCGATCGAAGCAACCCAAAATCGGATGTCCGATTCTGATAATCGGACTCCTGAAAATCAGAAATCTTAGAATCGGACCAAAAACTGTCAAAATCGGACAAGTATCCAGAACACAAATTCTGACGTATCTAAACCCCGAAATTGACCCCAAAGACCACGTAGAGCTAAAGGCACATCACAGATCCATCACTAGGCTGAAACTTAGATCAAGCAATTCAAAATTTGGCTATAAACGGTCCTCCACATTGCACATGGCTTTTACCGTAACGGCCCTGCGGGCCGGGGGGACTGCCCCCCCGAACCCCTGCAGAGGGGGCTCTGCCCCCTCCGCACCTCCCCCAAGTAGGTTGGAGAGAAAACACGCGCCGTGACAAGTCCTCCAAATTGGACCCGAGTGTAGTAATGGCTCTACACGAGCATGGATTCTCATTTGCAAAAGAGCAACCAAAAGCCCATACTCGAATAGAGAGAAACAGAGACCCTAGAACCTCAACGGGCCAATCTAGCCATCAAGGGCAAAAAGGCCACACCACGAGAACATAAAGACATTGTGTTTAGACCATGTCTAGTCAGAGCGGAAGGCAACATCAGCAAGCTACAAATGCCGGGATGACTAGACATGACACTCTTGACGAGAGATGTACCTTGAGCAACACTACACAGACAACCCAAGACGTTGGTGGAGAATCCACGTCGGGTCATGCAAGTGGGGACTCAAGGGCATCTGTCAGAAGGCTTAAATTTACAAGCCAGGACCCGGAAGATGAAGACATAGTACCACCTGCTTATCTTAGGGTCAAACTCACCGCGAAAAGAGAGCATACTATTGATGCTCTGATTGATGAAGGAGCAGATTTTAACATCTTGACCTATGAATCATGGACCCTACTAGGCCAACCAGAGCTCACTCTGACTAGTGCAACTCTTAGACCTTATGGGGGACACCCACAAGCACTCATAGGGAAGTGCAAAATCCTTGTGACAATTGAAACAGAAAGCTTGCCTATCCTATTTCATGTTCCTCCAAATAGTGCTAGCTACGGGAAAGAAACCCTCCTAGGAAGACCCTTCAAAAGGGCTACCAAGTGTGAGGCTGGCTATGTGGCACAGAGGATACACCTGACACTACCGGGTGTGAGGATAGTCACAACCTTTAGCAAGGGTGACCTCATCAAACCTCAAGGGAAAGGCAAGGAAGGTGCTGACGTAATAGTCAAGCCTACTAACGAGAGCAAGGACTTGTTGGAAAAACTGATACAAGCACAGGTCGAACAACAAGAACCAGTGAGTGAGGCCAGGCCTGAAAAAAGAAGGTCAAGAGACAATGCCAAGGACGGGCTTTGGACTTACAAATATCGTAGAAAACCCCAAAACAAGCCCAAGCCTTATAGACGCAGGCATCGATGGAGGGTTAGCACAACGTCGCGATGGATATCCAAAGCGTTGCTACGTGCTCAAGGGTACTACGCAGGCAACCGATAGATTTGGGTACCAAAATCCCCTGCTAAACCGCCTCTACCAGCTGAACGCCAGAGTGCATCAAAGGCAATGAAGCGTAGGAAGAAACCTAAGAGAAACTCTAGGTCTCGAGGCAAGAAACCAGGCACGAGTGTTCGAAAGAAAGAGCCTCAACCTAGCATGCTTAATAAGCATACGTCATATGTAACCATTGAGCGTGCACAAAAGCCATTAGTGCCCAAGGAGCCTTTGATTTCCCAAGGGGAGAACAAGCATCATAGGCACAACATTGCTCAAGGCAAGGCTGATCGCTCAACAAAGCAAATGGCACAATCGTCTAATAGCCTTGAGCAAATCATTCAGCCAGTGCCAAGTCCACCTAAGAGTCCTAGATCCCCTACATCCTCTTCCCCTAAACGGATATAGGAAGGACAACACTCGTCAAGTGCGGCTACTCGATCCCAATCGCTACCTACATCAGAGCTTCCAAATGTCCAAGAGGCAGGACACAACACCACCCTTAACTCTCAACCTAAGGATATGCCTGTGCAATCCACCGTGGCTAGCTCAACTGATACTCAAGTGAATGCTCTAAGGGCAACAAAAGGCATGACCACTTCCAATCGACCTAAGGGCTTAACATCGCAATCCACCATGAGTGGCCAGCCCACTGAGCTAGCCACTACTACTTCCAATCAGGGATCACAGCAGTCACAGCCCTTGGCCGTGACAGTGCCCCTTGTGGAACATGTCCTTAGAAGTTTACCTGTGGAGGAGGTGTCACAACCAAATCCCTCGACAACTCCAGCACTTTCAAAGTGCCTAAAGCCTAGGCTGGAGGAGTTAAACTCAAGGGAGTTGGCCGAAGAGCTAGACTCTCCAAAAAGGGAGGTAGTTGTGCTCTCACAACCTAGCGAGGCTATTCAGCAGGCCACGGCCATGTCCCATAAGGACACACTAGAGAAAGAGAATGCTGAGGCCCAATCAACCATAGCAACGGTTGACCTAGTCCAGGGTCTTGAGTCGTTGAGAGATGCACCTTCACTGACCAAGAAAAAGAGGAGAAAACAACGAAGACAACAGCAATCAGAGGTGGTTGTGGACCCCAAGAGCATTGAGACCAAGAGCGAGGGAGAGCTGATGAATAAAGCATCGAGTCCATCCACCAATGAACCCATAGATGTCTCCCCTAATAGCGGTGAAACCTCAGACACATCTGTGTGCTATGAAAAATCAAAGCAGCTATTGCCATCAACAGTTGCTTTCAACGCTCAATCCACTGACAATAGAACCCACATTGACCAATCAAGAGTGGATACAACACGGTCACAACAAGGTGACAAACTCACACTAGTCACATCCAAGAAGAACCATAACGCAACAACGAAGCCTCTAGAGAAACATGGAAACCCCAAGGGCATGAGCAATCCCAACGTTGACCAATCTTGCTCATCTAGGCCTGAGCCCCCAGCTATGCTAAAGCCCAGGCAAACTCCTAGAACCTTGCATGAGATGGCAACCGAGTAAGCCCTCGTTGAACATAGAAGCGTTGCAGAATGATTAACTGAGTTGGATGCTAAGCTCAAAGTGTTCGCACGTATCTACATCCTTGCGGACATGGGCGCATGCCCTAAGGAGCATCTTGAAGAATACTTGCCATTCCCCTTATCTTGGGAAGAGCAAGAACATTTTGACGAGCACTATAACAAGCTCTTACATGAACGCATGCAACTCATCCCTGACGCAGAGGCTGACGAACTGCGCCTAACCGTCACGTTCAATGAAGTGCTCTGCCAACCGAATCTCGTAGACCTAGAGCAACTAAAGCGACTGTCAGTAGGCCGAAGTCAATTTGAACAACGTTGGTGTGAACGCCGCATTGCAATGGCCAAACTAGGGGCTCAAATCATGACAGTCTCTGAGGAGCGATTGGCCAAATGGCGATCCCAAAGGGACCCAACATATGTGGCACCAACTTCCCTTCGAGTGCTGACTGCCATTCGGGGTACGGACTTAGCTGGAACTAGCCTAGAGAGCCCTTTGATTGATAAGCTTCTCACTGAGGAGGAGTTACACGTTGCCAGTAGACTCGGACAAGGTTCCATGCTGCTCGATGTGGCGAAATATCTATTGGTACTAAGTAAGCTGCCACGAGTGCTGGATGCGTGTGCCACGCTCCAGTACAACCCCGAGTTCTACAATTGGTTCTTATCTTCGTGAAGTGACATTATGTATATAAATAAACACTGATTCTTGTGTCACCTTATATAAACAATATCAACACACACAAGTAATGATAGTCAAGCACAGAGAGAAGAGTTGGGTCTGACAGGCTAAGCTCCTCAAGTCCTCCTCTCATCACACATTTAAAAGCCGTGTGACCATTCCCACCTCCAAGTGAAGGGCATGCAACCCACATTACCGCCATAGGAAGCCTTGACCAACAACACTGATGGTGTAGATAGGGTGCAGCCCCTTTCTATACACCTTCTTCCCTTTTTGGTCTATCCTTCCGAGGATGTGCCCTATCCCACTCCATGACAACCAGTCCACACAACTTAGCATAAGCCAATATCGGCTAATGGCTGGAGGCAAAACGAACATCATCATAGGGGCCATCCCTTTACGACAAACACTGCATGCCTCACCCCTCCCCTTCTTGTCATATGCGCTTGATTAACCATACTAAAATCATTTCCATGTGAACAGTTGTATCCTGTATCAAGGTCTAATCCTTGGTTCGCACTTTGCAGGTCCCCCCACGAGGAAAACATGGAGAGCCTAAGGCAGCTGGCTTGCAAAGACGCTCTCCACTGCCGACGGAAATATGCAGCACGTGCCCCTCCACCGGTACGCTATGTACCCACCCTCAAGAGGTACGCCAAGAAGCGAGGCCCCAAGCGACACCGGCCCGGACGACGGCCAAAGAATCCGCGGGCCAGGGGAGCTGACGCGCTCAGAGAGGCACGCAAAATGTGGCAACGCCAGTGGCACAAACCCCCAATGTACGCTCGGGCACCAGATGCTCAAGGGTAGAAAAGGCAGCCAGGGATAGGGCAGAATTTAATGAATTGTTTAAAGACATTCTGGAAACGGTAGTGGCCCGGGACTACACCATTCATGTCTCGGCTGACATGTTCCTTGCCCAACCTCACGGGAGCCCCGCACTAGCACCGCCCCAGTCGCCTAGCCAACTGGACTCACCCCGCCTTGTACCTATCGACTAAGTCCCTATGATGTACAAGTAGCTCGACAAGTCAGCATGCCAGAACATTTTGTTTTTTGATGAGTAAAGGGGCAAGATCCCCACTTGTACACATTCCCGTTACTTCTTGTTAATGTATGCAACCTTAACAAGTAATGAAATAGGCATCCCAATAGACATCATAGTATTCTGAAAAAAAATTATGTCTTAACATGATTGCATTGGTCCGATGTACTTTACGCAAGCGAGCATATACTCTCACAAAGTGACAAGCGGATGCAGAATGACACAGGTCAAGTTCTAGAAGTGTTTAATATCCAAGTCACCACAAGACCACCCACCCCACAAAGAACCATTATGGAGGAAGTGACAGGAATACCAAGAAACAAAAGCCATGACGGAAATGCCACTGGATAAGAACCCAAGTATACCTTTGCAGATAAAGAACATATTGCAACTGAGCATACCCAAAGCATAATCATCGATTATCCCCTGCTTCTTGGCCAAACTCTATGTTCGGGCAGGAGCCACGCTCTCAACAAGGGCAAACGTCTCCTCATCATCCATGATTCAATTCGCAAGATGCTCTACCCTTGTCCATGCACAGCTCACTCCAAGTGCTACCTCAATTGTTCGATGTCTCACATGTTACAAAGAGGTTTGCAAAATCTCAAGTGTATCTCTTCATCTCAACAACAGTTCCTCTAGCATCAAGGCTAGTGACACAATCATCTTTGTAATATCCATTCTTCATAGCCTTTGGATCCCAACATTTCTCAAATCCAAATGAAAGGCTAATAGCCTCAAAGTATGACATTGATTGTATTCATTTTTCCACCACCAAAAAAAAAGAAGAAAAAAAAGAAAAGAAAAGAAAAGAAAAAGAAAAACACACACACAATCACAGCACCGCACCTAGGGGTCCTCAAATTAGGTACGTCCAGTGACCTTGGTCGGCTGGCTCCATCCCTAATCCCCTAGCCCTTTGTACATCCCCCACAATTGTTCAGGGCACATCAAGGGCAGGACATACCTCGGGAGCTCGCCTCGCCTATGGTTAGACCTGTCACCTTGAACCACTTGCACAATTCTTTTGCACTCATCTCAATGCCATTACAATCAACAGTGGTAAGCAAGGCATGAAAGACACTGGAAAAGTACACCATACTTTGCAAGCACTACGAGTAGCCACTAGCTACCAAAACCTAAGACATCACAGAGCTTAATTGTGCTGCATTGCCTTGACAAGACCATAATGATGTCTCGAGCAATCTTCAAGTGTACTCCCCGTCTTCATCGATAAATTTTTCCATCAACTAAGCCCTTGCTTGACTGACCCATTGCTATACAAGGAACTAGGCCGACAGTCTTCTAACTAAGTAATATCTAAGTATACACAAGCACTCACATAATATCTACACCGAAGTATATACACAGTTTGGGTCCTCAAGTGCAGGACAATACTCTCAGCTTGCTTAGAGTTCGACCTGTCTCCCAAACTAATTGCACTATCTCTTGTGCACAATAGAGAAGACTAGCACTACCCTTAGGGAGAGACCACATGAGAGGTTTTCAATTGTGGGTGTTGAAGACTCCAACGAAAGTGTCGTTCGCTCTTCATCAACACCCAACTCTGAATGCTTATCCCTTACCATCCGACAAGTCCGCAAAGAATCGTCCTGTGCAGAATCCCCAACGAACCAACACTTATGCTGGCGATCAATGCAATCCCCAACACAGAATAGCCCTACCACCAACTCCAACAACCTTCCACCAGCCACCTTGGCCACAAACAGGCTCCTAGGACCTTCTGCCACACCACCACTAACACTCCTCCACGGAAACCACAAGCGTCCTTGTCACCCACGTCTTCGGTGCATGCTACAGCTTGCTACCTACGACGGTGAGTGCCATGGGACTGGCACTCGTCTAGGAGGGGGGTAATGTTAACCCTCAAACGAACGAAGGTGGAAAATCCGGAAAAGCTAAAGCAAAAGACAAAGACAAAGGCCAAGGCAAAGAGAAACGGAAGACAAAGACGCACAAGAAGGAGAGTCCTAAATGAGGGAGAAAGGCGCACAAGGAAAAGCGCAAGTCAAAACTTGCGCAAGCGCATCAGGGTTTAATTCAAGGAGCACCGGGCTCTCACCCGTGAAATTTGTAAATATAGACAGGCGGTGGAAAGGAATCTAGGAAGATAGAAGGACAATGGGAAAAAGGGCCTAGGCTATGGCCGGCCATGTAAAAAAGGGGAAAAGGGGATGACCGCCCAAAAGGGATTTAGGGTTTTGTATATAAAGTTGAAAAGTGAATGAGAAGTTCATTCTTGTGTGTGGCCAAAAGTAGCTCTCTTCTTTTTCTTCTTATTCTTCTTCTTGCTTGCTTGAGCTTGTGCTTGAGAGAGGGAGTGTGAGAGTGTGAGGGAGTGAGCATGTGAGGGTGAGGGACCAAGGAGGAGAAGCTCTCCATCTTCTCCTCTCTTCTTCTCTTCTCTTCTCTTCTCTTGTCTTGCTCGCGGCAATGGAGCTTGGAGCGTGGAGCTTGAGGATGGAGCTTGCTTGAAGCTTACACTTGGATTGTGGAGCTACCGGAGTGCGCGGAAGAGGAGGTAACTCGAACAGCACGGAGGTAAGCTCACTACACCCATAAGGTAGGCATTGTGCATTGGTTATGTGAGAGATAGCCATTAAGTGCTCGGCTTGGAACGTTTGAAACAATAAGCGGTCCGAGGGTCTCGGCGGTTGAGTGAAAGCTCCCACACCTTACCCCCTGACAAAACCAAGGCATGAAAATCCACAAGGGATAGGCCCAGCATAATATGATAGAAATCTGTAGCGAGTCACTAACCAACCACTCCAACATGGACTGGCTAAAAGAACCATCAAAGAGGTCATCCTAGTGGTAATCTGAACTACCTACCTAACTTAGAACAACTAGACTAGGAACTCTTACTAGGCGAGGACTCCTATAGCTTGGTAGATTTTTCTTTTAACACATTTTCTTTCCAAGGTTTCCATACTTGGGCATGTAAAAAGGAGGGAGCTGAGACCCAAGGAGAACATGGCATTGGCCTCAGGTCATCTTGAATCAGTACCCAAGAACCTACCAAGTCTCGCGAGGCAGCACTTAATCCTTCTTAGTTCCTCTCACTTTTATTTTCCCTCCAACCTTTCTTATTTCTTTATTTCAGCTAGCTGCTACCCCAAGGAAGACAAGTATAGCCTTGGGTATGCTGACTTCGTCACCAGGAACCTACCATACCTCATCAAGGTGATAATCAATTGCTCAGAAGATTTTTCCTTTCTTTTCTTTTCTGTGCTAGGTTAAGGGTTAGAACCCCTTTTTACACACCTTTGTATTACTTTATTTTTCAAGCATATTCAGCTTTTCCTCTTCTTTATTCTTTGGCAAGCTTCTCTAACAGCCTCACACTAGCAGGGACTCCTAAAATAGCTGCCTAGTATGCTAGGAAGGACAAAGTCAATATGATTGCCGTCTAAAATAGTTCTTTCAATGCCTAACAATGTCGTGATCATAGGAGGTAGACAACTACTCGAACCTCCCTCAAATATACCTAACCAAACCTTAGGACTTCATTCCTTGATTACCGGTCCCCACAAAGAAAAGAAAATAACCCCCACATACACATATAACATTATCAGCTTAAAGGAAAACTCGAAAAGGCATCGACAACACTTGGAATGGCCACAAGAAGATCTCGCGCAGCAAAGGATTCCTCCAGGTACTTCATCAAATCTGTTTGATGCAATCACTAAAACAGAAAACCTTTAGATGTACCTTTACCAAGTAGACATATGGTCCTCTTGGCCTAAAGGAATATAGCAGTGCACAACCAACAAATAGGCCCTCTTGGCCTTAGGGAATAAAACATTAGAATCTAACAGAAACAACCCTCTTGGCCTGAGGGAATAAAACACTTTACTACCATGCAGCACCGTACTGCTCAAACAAACCCTTAGTCCTGATTGGAAAGAGGGGCTTGAGAAGACTTCTTGGAATCCAAGTGATGACTACTATCAAGCCAATTCTTTGCAATAATCCACTCAACAATGATCTAGAAAAATGCTTGCCCATGCAATGGTTGAGATATCTAGCAAGAAAAACATAGAGGCCACATTGCATAGATGTTGAAGGTCTTGGATTGCATATACAAAGCTTTAAGAAAAAAATTTAGTACCTCATTTCAATGGCAATGTTGGTAAGGCGATATTCATTTTTGGTCACAAGGTCAAAGCTGGCCTTCATCTCTCTGGTGGGAAGCATGATGGGGGACCTCTAATGCACCATCCATAGGGAGCTGAAGATGCTCCTGACATAACTCTACTAAAATACAAAACCAACCAAGGATAAGGGCTCTCCATGCCCTGTACTAGGTGTATTAGGTTATTAGCTAATTCCCTTGCATAAATAGCAAGGGGCGTCCGATGAATATGATGATACAGAATCCTATGCGTCCATGAAAAAGTAGGAAGGTGCTCACTTGCTACTTGACTCATAACCCACACTAACCATCGAGGGCTGAAATATGATATGTTAGCAACAAGAAGACCCCAAAGTAGTCCAAGGCTAGTGCTAGGAGGCAATTGTAAAGGGTCCCTTGGACCACAATTGAAAAAGACATCTTTAACAAAAGCATAATTGGCTAGGGAATCTGCAAAGCAATTCCACTATCAAGGAACTAATTGACAAGTCACCGTCTCAAAGATATGCAATATATCCAAGACTGCATGGCAATACATTCATAAGATGGGATCTTCCACACTATAGGTCCCATTTAGTTGATTGATTATTAGCTGCAAGTCACCTTTAACCAATAATCAACAGATACCACCACATTGGGCTACACTCAACCCCATGATCAAGGCTTTGTATTCTGCTATATTATTAGTAAAAGAGGGTCCTAAATAGACTCCCATCTTCATAATAACCCTTTGTCAGGGATCTTTAATGACCACACCAATGCTCACATGTTTAGCATGCCCTCTAGAAGCTCTGTCGAAATACAGAGTATAGACCCAGTCTTCATTGATAGTCCACGCCATAATAATCAACTCACTCGTACTTATGATAATCAAAATCAAGCTGAGAGAGAGGATGTATAACATGCACAATCTCCCCTTCCACGCTGAACTTGATAGGAATGCTAGTCAGAATTCGTTGACAATGGTG